>NC_142095.1:612500-802500 GCF_054644295.1 Miniopterus natalensis | reverse complement strand
CCATCCATGCATCCATCCATCCGTCCGTCCGTCCATGCATCCATTCATTTATCCATCCATCCATTTATTCATCCATCCATCCATCTATCCATCCATCCATGCATGCATCCATCCATGCATCCATCCATCCGTCCGTCCGTCCATGCATCCATTCATTTATCCATCCATCCATTTATTCATCCATCCATCCATCCATCCATGCATCCATGCATCCATGAATTTATTCGTCCATCCATCCACCATCCATGCACCATCCATGCATCTATTTACTCAGACATTTATCACAGAATATGTTCTGTGTTTAAACCATGAGTACAAGGATAAATTCCCAATCCCTGACCTCAAAGAACTCATGGGCTGATGGCAAACAGTTTATTTCATAATTAACAGAGAACCAAGGCCCCTCCTCTGCCGCCTTTGTTGTTCTGAGCCCCGATGCAGAACCTGCTGGGAGCTCGACGCAGCCGAGTCGGCCTCCTTGCAGCCCCACAGTAGGGACTGTCTGTGGTGTCCGCCAACATCACGCCCGTGTCTCCAGGGAACTCACGAGATTCAGCCCATGCTGTGCAGCCACCGGACCTATGTGCCTGTCTCGCGTCATGAGAACACCTGCCTTTGGACGTAGCCCTAGACAGAGACGCGGGTGGTGGCGGCAAACAGATGTGTCCGTTGTTTGCCTAAGTGCCCAGAGAGGCAAACGGATAAATGCGCTGGGAGGAAGGGGGCCGGCGCCTCCCCCGGGGCAGTGCTTTGCTGGGCCTCACACAGGGAACCTATTTCCTCGCGAAAGGGCCAAGCCAGGCTGGCCCACCGCGTCTGAAGGGCATATTCAAAACCACAGAGGAGGAGACATGACTGACCCCCGCGTCCTTGTAAAGCTGGGGAGCTCGTGCGGCGTCTCCCCGGGGGCTGTAGCCGCAGCTCCCCTCCGGGCGCAGCTGTGAGCTGGATCTGACGCGTTCTTACTGAGATTCTATTTTGAGGAAGAAAAAGCAGAGCCACACAGCGTGCTCCTGAAGAGACAGATTTTTCTAACGTTTCCTAACTGGGATTCCTGGCTCTTCGGACCCGTTTCGCCGCCGCCTCCATTTGCTGCGAAGGGACTGCGGGCTGAGCGTGAGACCCCAGCGGCCCGG
Source organism: Miniopterus natalensis (assembly GCF_054644295.1). Taxonomy (NCBI): domain Eukaryota; kingdom Metazoa; phylum Chordata; class Mammalia; order Chiroptera; family Miniopteridae; genus Miniopterus; species Miniopterus natalensis. The sequence continues at coordinate 801,364 of NC_142095.1, read as the reverse complement.
AGCCGGCCGCCCGCACCGTCGGGACGTCTCTGGCTGAGCGGAGAAGAGTCGGCGCTGGGCAGACGCAGACGTGTCCCCCCAAAGTCCTTCAGAAAAGGCCGTCTCCCCAGTCTCCCAGCCAGACGTGGTCACTGTTAACAACCCCCTGAAATGGTGGCGCTGACCCCCCGAGGGCCCGTCGGAAATGCTGGCGTCTGGAAGAAGCGCCAGGCTCCCGCACCCCGAGCGAAACACGGGACCCGCACCGGCCCCTGCAGCGCAGCAGCGGGCACGCCTCCCAGCAGAAGCCGCACTGTTGGGGGACGTGTCCCCTCGGCCGGCTTGGGCCTTTAACCCCCAGGCTCAGAGGTGAATACCAGGTTTTTCACAGTCAGACACCGAGGGAGAGGAGACGCGAGGGAGCGTCCCGAACCCTGTCGACGTGGACGTCCTGCGTCCTGCAGGCCCATTTCGGGGGCCACCTTTTGGGGGAACCGCTGCCTCCCCCCGGCTGCCCTGGATTTACCACGGGCCCCGGGGCCACGGCCGCAGCCGCGTGGAACATGCGTGGACGTGTGGCCGAGGTTGGGCCCATCGGGGTCTCTCTCCCGGGAATTCGGAGCCGGTGAACCTGCAGCCGGGGCCGGGGACTGGATGGAGTACAAGGCGTTGGCCACGGCTACGGTCACGGGAGAAAACAGAGCTCCGAGGAGGAAAGCCGGCAATGCGGCCCCACGCGGAGGTCTCCCTGCGCCTGTCTCGGAGACCGGCTAGTATTTTTATGAGCCTACCGAGCTTCGAAAGGCTGTTGTCGCTTTCAGCTAAAAGACTTTAGCTGAGATACTTCTCAGGTAACTCAGGCCCCAGGGCGAGTCGGCTCCATCGCCAGGGCTGCCCTCTGCCTGGAGCACCTGTGGGTGGAAATCGGCGTAGACCCCTGGGCGAGTGCTTCAAAGTCAGCAGACCACGTCGCCAAGCTTCACGTAAGCCCCTAGCGCGCCAGGTGCCGATGTTTTGGGGGAAGGGGGTTGGTAGCCTGCCCCTGACCTGCCGGACGGGCGGGCGGGTGCCTTTCTCTCACACGGGGGCCGCTGCAGGGACCGAGGTGAGGCACAGAGACTGCGGGTCATGGTTTTAACTGGGAGGTCCGGGCACATTCAGGGTCCGAGGAACGTGCCCCGAGTTTCCAGGCTGCCATGAGCCGAGCCATCTCCTCTCTGTCTCTCCGCACGTCTCCCCTCTATCTGTGTCTGTGCCCGGATTTCCCCTCTACAAGGACACCCGTCACGCTGGGTTGGGGTCCGCCCGAGTGACCTCCTGTAACGGGGTCACCTCAGGGAGGAGCCCGTTTCCAAGCGAGGTCACATTCTGAGATACCGGGCTCAACACTTTAATATCTAAATCGGGGGGGGGGGGGGGGCAAGGCGCCTGCAACGTAATGACCTGGAGGGACAGCACCCGGAGAGCGGCGACCGCTGGGGCCGAGGGAAGCAGAGGGCGTGTCAGGGCCTAAGACGGGGCGTCCGCCTGCATTACTAAGGCCTGTCCTAAGCCACGTTTCCTCGTCTCTCCCTGCATTTAATTAGCTCTGAGCCGCTTTGTGTTTTCTCAACATCTAGGGCTTGACTGCATTAAACCGATGAACACAGTGCTGTTCATTAACCTGCGAGTCACCGGGTTCCTCCCTTTTCCAGTATTTCAACGGGACGGAGCCCAGGCCCTGGGTCCTAGTTAACTAGCCAGGAGACCGTGGGCAAACCAGTCAGCGGCTGGGGCCTCGGGGCTGAGCTCGCCGAGGGATCCCCCAGACCCTGCGTCGGGGATGGTCCTGATTATTGCGCGGATGCCGCCAGGCTAGCAGGGGAACCTCTCCTTTGTGAAGAGCTCAGCGCTGCTCAATTGCATAATAAATTGGCCAAATTACATATAAAAATCACAGGTTGTACTGAGCAGTTAATTGATTCATCTAGAGACAAAAAGTTAAAATGAGATTCTCAATCTTCTGGGAGGAGACGCTGGCTGAGAGCAGAGCGGGCCTGGTGTGGGCTCCCAGGGCCCCGGGGCTGCTGGGGGGAAGAAGGGGGCTCGGCCGCGTGGGCTCGGGGCCGGCAGGCACACGCTGCTCCTCACTGTCTGCGCTTCAGCCAGAAATTGACCTCCAGCGTGGCCGGTGTGGCCCAGCGGTGGAGCATCGACCTGTGTCCAGGAGGTCGCGGTTTGATTCCCGGTCAGGGCACGTGCTCGGGTTGTGGGCTGGATCCCCAGCAGGTGCGTGCAGGAGGCAGCCAACCAATGACTCTCATCACTGATGTTCCTCCCTTTCTCTCTCTAAAAAAAACAAAACAAAAAACCCTAAAATTGAAATCTCTACTCCTGCGCCTTGACCCAGCAGCCCCAAAACTCCCATCTCTCCTATTTTCCCCGTAACACTTATTTCCTCGCCTGTGCTGTGTATGTTTTCTATCCCCTGTCCCCCTCCTCAAGGTAAGAGATTTATACTCGCTCGACTCCTTAATACACTCTGTGTGCAGACTAGTGCCTGGGATTTATTAGCTTCTACGTCAGTATCGTTGAGGGAGGGGAGGGAGAACAGAGGGAAAGACCGAAGCAAGTCCAACTATTTTTGTCCAGAAACGAAAATAAAATAAAAAGTGCGGGAGGGACCGCGGGTGCCACACAGAAGGCGTAACACCTTGCAGGACACGGGCCCTGCCCCAGATTCCCATGGGGACATGTGCTCCACGCCTGAAGGGTCTTGAAACTTGGTGCCATCCGAAGGCCCATGAGTGTATTTGGTGCTCGCCCAATGGTCCTGATGCCTGGTCCTGTCAAAAAGGCCCCTGGATTCCAACAGCCCATGGCGCTCACTCATGTGTTTGCTTTAGAAGATTTTTACCCTACAAAATACTCTCACGTTTAGTCGATGCCACGCTGTGTGGCGGCTGTGTCTCCTTGGTAGCCTGGCACAGGGGCTGGTTCGGTAGATGGGCTTGAATCCGTCAGAAGAGCAGGATCTAAATAGCAAATGTGACGTGAGGGTAAGTCCATCTTCCGGGGCGGCCACCGGTACCTGCTGTCCACACCGCAGGCTCAGGAGGGCTCCGGCGGCTCCGCACCCGCGCCCTGATTTGCATCTTTCTACGCTTTGAAAATGTCACTCCACTCGCAGGGACCGAGACCTTATCGCCGTCTATTTATATTAAAAACCTGTCTCAGTTCAGCAAAACCTGATCGTCCAAAACCCTAAAACCTTCCTTTCCAAACCGATGAACAGACGATTAAACAGAAAAGAGGGAATCTGATGAGCAGTGACTTCCAGCCTTTGAATTAAGGGCTAATGTCTGTGTGCTCCATGCCTCTAAAAATTTCTTTAATCACATCAAAAGCACAAAAATACATCTTTAATTGCGTATATACAGGTACTTATAGGATCGTAGTTATTTAAATCTAACTGAAAAACGTAACCGGAAATGGAACAAGTGAAGGAAACCCACCAGTCCAGCTAAAAAGGTTTCTGCAAGGCAGGCAGGCTGTTTCCCCTGGATCCCAGACACTGGGCCACGGGGGGCGGGGGGTGGTCTTTATAGATTTCCTGTCGCCCTACTAATTAAACCACCTGCCTCCCCTGGTGATTTGTTTCCCTGTGTTGGGTAACCTTGACCACCTCTCCCTTTGGTGCCATATTAAACCATAATTAACAAACTAAAAATTAGTGAGAACAAGGCGCAGTGGCAGGCGTAATAAAATCAGGCTATCGATTGTCGTTTAGTGACTGTTCTGTCTCAGGCCTGGGAGGGGTGACAAATCGCGGGCGGCGAAACCAGCAGCTTGCGGGATCCTGTCCCTTAAACGGGAGGGTTACACAAGGCTCGTGTCTGCAGAAAATGACACTCCGGGAAATTACGGTCCCGGCTTCTCCAGGGGCAGAAACGACCCTCATCAATATGAGCAAACGTCCAGGGTCCCGGGAGCTCTCTCCTCCATCTCTCGCCCTCCCCACTCAGCCTCCCGCTCTGGGAAAGGAGGGAGCCGAGCTCCCCAGATGCTTCCCGGTGATGGAAGGGGCCGCCCGCCGCCCCTCGTCCGTTTTCTCGCCTGTGTCTGGGCCGAATGAAAAGACGGATGCCTGGCCGCGGAGGAATCATGCGGAGGCAGAGCCCTGTCCCGGGCCCCGATTAAATCTGGCTGCTTAGAGACTGCCGCCCTTATGAAACAGGCGGTGGGAGCCCTACCAGCCTGTGTTTAAACCCTGCAAGCGAAATATTAGTTTTGGGTCCACGGTGCATCCGTGGCCCTGAGTGTCTCCAACAATCTTGTCGGGAGGACTCTGATTATGGGAAAGAAATTGCTCTGATCAATCCCCACGCAGTGAGGATCAACCAAAATGCTGAATGGAGAAAAGCCTTCCGCTGGCCCAGCCAGCCCGAGACGGAGGCGCCAAGAGCGAGCTGTTATTTATTCTGCAAGAGAACCGCAATTTATGTTCTAGATTTTTTCCCCATTGTTGGTATGAACCCTCCAGTTTCGGGATCATTTTTCCCCCTCCAGCTCCTATTATGCAGTCTCCATGGAGCAGGAGGCAATTTCGGTGGCCCTACCTTGGCTGTTATGGGTATTTTAGGAGCTTGTATTTTTCTTCAGAGAAGGAAAAGCTCTGAAATTCTCAACTGCGTTGCAGAGCTGAGCTCAATTTGTTTCTCCCCTAAACCCGTAGGAGTGTGGCCAAAATCATTACCACCATTTCATAAATTTGTTGAGAAACTGAGAGAGCACGTGGGTCGTAGGAAGCTCCTCAAGGCAACAGGAGTGGTGAGAAAAGAGGGCTCTGACGCCTGGGCTCCAGGTGTGGTGATGGGCGATCGGGTGGGCAGGGGTCCTCCGCGTCCACGTGTCCCCTATGATTTCACAGGGAACCGCAGGAGCTGGAAGGGCACAGGGTGCGGCCGGTGTGGTTGGGCCTCACCCCTTGAGCCAAAGGTGGTCGGTTCTGTTCCCGGCCAGGACACATGCCTGGGCTGCGGGGATCCTGATGTCGCGCTTTCATATCAGCGTTTCTCTCCCTTCCTCTCTCTCTAAAAATCAGTAAACTATTCTTTAATTTAAAAGAAAGAAATTGCACAGAGTGACAACCTTGGACTCTTTTTCTAGTTAGCGGTTAGTAATAGGCGAGCATTTTTTAAAAACTTATCTTTATTTTTGAAAGTATTACAGATGTCCCTTTTTTTACCACATTGACCCCCTTCCACTCCCACCCCCCCTCCCAGGGTCAAAGGGTAGTTCCCTCCCCTTCTCCCCCCCCCTTCTGTTGAAGTAAGAAATGTCCAAACTTACAGAGAATTTTTTTAGTTTATTTGAGCCAAACTGACGACCGTTGCTGGGAAGGAAAATCTCAACGGGTTGAGAAAAGGCTCCGGAGAACGGTGGTTTTGCCCCTTATTTCACCCATTACAGTCGAAGGAGGAGTCCAAGGGGGTCACGCGAAGTCCCCGGGGATGGATTAGGGAGGCGGGAGAAGGCACCGCGGGGAAACCTCTCGGTCAGACACGTGGAGGCGGCGCCCAGGGAACGAGAGAACATGGGGCCCTGTGGTCCGTGTCCTGGAGGGAGGCTGTGCGCTGGGGCCTGGAAAAGGCAGTTACCCCGACACCCCAAAGGCCTGGTGTCCTGGATGTGAAAAGACAATAGACGGGCTCAGGGAAGGTAAAGACTGGCCTTTGTCAGGGGAGCTGCAGGCCGGGGACAGGACTGTCGGCCACGACCCATTTTCAGTTAGAAGGTCTTAATTCCGGACCATCCTGTGGGCTCCTTTCACCTCTGAGTGTGTGAGGCCCCCACGCGGCCTCCCCTGGGCTCCTGGGGTGTCACACACTGTTCCTCTCTCTTGTCCCCCCTCCCTGCCCGCTCAGGACTGATAAAGTGACCGGGTTGAGAGAATCCGCCTGCGCTGGAAGCTGCCGCGGCGACGTGGGTCCCGGGCATTCCCCTCCCGTGCCGTGAACACTGGTCGTAGCTCCGACCTCACGTGCACGTAGGAAGCTCACCTCCCTCATCCTGTCTCAGAAAAGGTTTTCTTTCGCGCAGCTGAGAAAACGCCCCGAGAAGGCTGCTCTAGTTTGGGGGCGGCCCTGAGAGGCCCTTGTTGTGAGGGTCGAATTTTAGCGGAAAGGAGCGAGGGAGACAGGCCGGGCCAGGCCGTGGGGCGGGAGCGTGGGGTGGAGCGGATGGAGTCCGGGGGACAGCGCAGGGCACCGCAGATGGCTCTGCGTTTAGTCACTGCACCCGAGAAGTGGGGGACGCCGACGTGGACAGGAAGTCGGTCAGTGGGGAGCAGGGTGACGGACTCAGCGAGCCCCGGGCGGGGACGGGAAGGCCTTGCTGACTGAGTTCAGTGCGGTGGTCCGTTCAGTGTGGGGACAGCAAGCGCCACCCCGCCCACCCGAAACGCAGACCGGCCTTCTGTCAACCCTGCCTCCATAATGTGGGAAAAGCAAGAGGGAATCTGCCCTCGGATACACGTAAAACTGGGCTGAGGTTTGGAGGCTTAGAAATGTGCGAGATAACAAGGGGGGAAGGAAAACGGCTCCCAGCTGCGGGCTCCTCGCGGGAGGATCGGAGATGAAAGGCGTCTTCAGCAGGAAGAGTGAAACCGCAAATCAAGTTCACGTGTCAGAAACTTTGCTGAGTGCAGTGGAGACTCTGCCTTCAAAGGCCTGAGGCAGATCAGAGAGGTCGTCGGCCTGGCCCGAGGTCACACAGCCTGCAAAGGGGCAGGGGAAATGCACCTGCTGAGCCTGGGCCGGTGCTTCCCTGTTTGCACTTCACTCCGGCCCCGCGGGCAATCACCTCCCGAGGTCTCCTGATGCTACACAGGTCAGCGCCCAGCAGAGTACTGACCCATCAGACTAAGGCCGCAGCCTCCTGAGTGATGCCACCCCTCAAGCGTCCACTCTCCTTGATTCCGCCCCCACAGGCCCACTGTTCTCACACACACACACACTCACACACAGGACAGTGGAGGCCGCGTCCACCCATCAGTTCGGTCTCCACGTGGCCTCGGAGCCTCGGGCTCTCATCATGAACACACATGTTCCAAGGTGGGCCGGATCTATACTGACCCCTAATGAATCCGCTGCTTTCAGAAACTCCTCCATAATTAAACTGGGCGAGACACACACCAGGCTCAGCCTGCAGAGTCCTCCAAACAACTGAGCAGGAAAATTGATGATTAAAACACAAAGCACCTGCCACTTGTTCCCGGAACAGGGATTAGGAGCCTGAGGAGGGAGCTCGGGCGCCTGAGTGGAGACAGGACGCACGTGGACGCGGGTGGAGCCGCCCCGTGGACCGTAAGCGGTAACGTTGCAGCGTCTCAGCAACATGAATTTCCATGTCCATGCTTGCCGAAGGATCACCGCTTCCTGCCCCCTCTCGGGGAAGGAAGCCCTAGAAGGGAGATACGCCCTCCTGCACGGGGCCGTTGTCACCGGAAAGACACTGGACCCCGAGCGGGGTTCTCAAGAGCAACCAGGGAGCACAGTTGCCCTGCCCGAGCCTCGGTCCTCTTAGTTTGTGAGTCGCTGCCTCGGCGACATCGGGGGCCTGGCTCCAGAGGTCATCGCGGGGCCTGTGGTCACCGGGGCAGGCGGCAGCCGAGGGCGCCGAGGACAGGAGAGCCCCTGGACGCATTGCCACGCTGGGAGGAGCCACGCGCTCCCCCCTCGAGCGGAGACACGTGTGTTCATGTGGATCCTACACAGGGCGGCCCCACAGCCCGCTGCAGACGCGGAGGGGCAACCGCGGAGGACAGCGGGGACGTTTCACTTTTACTCAGTGGACACGACCGAGCAGCTCAGGGGCCACACACAGGAGATTTCCTTCCAGAGGGCTGGTGGTCTGCGCCCAGCCGTGCCAGGCCCACGCTGTCTGCAAGCAGGTAGCCGCCGCCGGGAAGACTCGAACCCGCCCTGAAACGCAACTGTGTTCTCTTTCATTCAAGCCGGTCCCTCGCCAGACTCCGCGAACCCGTGACCCAGTGTGCCCGAGTACCGTACCTGAAGCAAACTCGCTTTCCTGCTGCATCGGTCACATTCCCTCCTCTCTCGCGACTCCGGCTGTGTTTTGCGCAGTTACCGCCGTGCATTTACTTGTTTTACGGCCAGCCTCTCACTCCCTGGACTGCAGCCTCCCTGCGGGGGAATCCGCCTCCGCTCCGGCCCATCGCTGTCGTCCCGGAACCGGCCGCTGCAGGGAAAGAGTCAGCCGGCCCCGTGGACTCGGCCGATCTGTATCGCAATCAGAATAAAGGGCGCAGAGCTTGACTTTTAAATTCTTTCTCAGAGGACAGAGCAGTGGGAGTGACTGGGCAGGCCAGCAGCAGGTCTGAAGCTGGAGGGGAATAAAGGACCATCTGTAAACTCCCCACCAGAGAAAAACGACCCCCGACAGGGAGCCGGGGGCCCCGCGGCGCAGCTTCCGACCAGCGATCACCCGCCTGCTTTCTCCGCGGCGCGGGCTGCACATCACCATGACGCGCAGCCTCCACGGGCCTTTGAAATATGCACCGAGCTCCAGGCTCCTCAGCGCAGCAAACCCCGAATTTATGCCACTTCAGTCCCCGCTGTTTCCCTCATAACTTACCTCTCGGGCAGGAGATAAGCAAGTGCCGTGTGTCCCCTCAGCCCACGGCCGGGGCCTCGGTGAGTGGGTGTCATTTATTTTGTTTCCCTGCAGCTCTCGCCGCACATCCTGGTCCCACACCAGTTTGCCTCTGGCGACTTGGTACAAAGCAATACGCTCTCATTGCCTCTTTCTTTGGGACTGGACGCTCGCTGGTGATGTGATTTCTCTGGGGGGCCGTGGCGTGATGAGGGGTGTATGTGTGTGTGCAGGTCGGGGGGTCTGGGAATGGGGACCTGGGTGCGGAGAGAGCTGTTGACTTGGTCTTACGGACACTCGATGCGCGTTTCTAACTTCAGCCCGGGAACCCCAGTCACGGGGCCTGGGGCGCGACGCGGAGCAGGGAGCGGAGAGCTGTGGGCGCCCATCTGACGGCCTAGCGGTCGATTCGTCACCGACACGCTCCACCCGCAAGCCCGGCCTGCCCGTCGGGCGGCCAAGCCCCATCCTGGTCTCTCGTCTCTGTCTCCTCTGCTCGCGGCCCCTTGCCTTCATCAACATCGCTCCTGGCGCTGCCCAGCCAGGTGTCCCCCGCCCGCCTCGTCTCCTAGCCCGTCTCCTCGCTTCCTTACCTGCAACCCAGCCGCCGCCCTTCACCTGGGGCGCTGACGTTTTCGGAACATGAGGCGTCTCCTGTCCCTTCCCCGGGGAAAGGGTCCCGGTGCCTTCCTGTCTTACCCAGAATCAAACCCGAATTCCCAGGACGCGATCGATCGGCTGCGCTCTGCTTGCCTTCCCACCCGGCCTCCCTGCCCCATTCCTGTCCCCCAGGTGCACCGTCCGGCCTCCAGCCTTTGCATGTCTAGACCCTCCAGCCTGCAGAGCTCTCCCCACTACCTGCCGGCGGCTGGACCCCACAGTCCACCACGGGAGAGCGTCATTCGTACCGCAGAGACCGTCGCCCCCTCGAACTTCACCCTCCGTCCTGGTGCCCTTCCCTTCCAGCTGAGGCGACCCTCTGCGAGCACCGCTCTGGCTCCTTTGCTCGAGGAAATCGCACGGGGGCCTCGGTCACTGGGGTCATTATGACGTCCTTCCAACTCCTCGGTCCTGAAGGGGCCGGTCACTCACAGGAGCGTGTGCGGCCGGAGAACGGGCACCGGGGGGCTGACCGAACGATGGCCGCCTGTTACGGCTTGAAGGGCATCTTCAGAGGTTTTCTTTAAATAAAAAAGAGGGCATTTAACTGCTTCACCTGAGGATAGAGTGTGGCGATGGGCGCGAGGTCTAAGACGTTTCACTTGGAGACAAACAGCAGGACATCTGAATTTCAGGGGGGCTTTCTCCTGTGTCGGAGGAAGACTCTCCTCTGCCCTCCAGGCTCTTTCCGCTGGTCTAACAATCAAATCTCCACGAGACCATTTAACGAGAGAAGACAACCGAGTTCAATTACATACATACGAGTGGGACTCTGCACACACGAGGCAGTCGGAGGCCCGGCCCCACGAGCGGTTCAAAGACAGAAGGGAGCATGCGGGACAGACAACCCTCTGAGCTGAGGGCCGCCTTGGGGCTTCAGGGGGAGGAGGGAACCCCTGCGCCCCTCGCACGTCCACCTCATAAAGAAGTGTCGGCACCAGAGAGGCTTGCAGTCATTTTACACTTCTAAGGCCGATCTTAGTGTTGTTCATATTTAAGGAGTTTTTTTGCTCCTTTAGAAAATAGCGAACTTCTATATAGTTGTCACAAACTCTCTGGCTAGCAGTGGATTCAGGAGGCTGGCTTGAATGTTATGAAGAAACCATTGAATGTTACGAAGAGATCCTTGAATGTTACGAAGAGATCCTTGAATGTTACGAAGAGATCCTGTGAATGTTACAAAGAGATCCTTGAATTACGAAGAAATCCTTGAATGTTACGAAGAGATCCTGTGGATGTTACGAAGAAATCTTTGAATGTTACGAAGAAACCCTTGAATGTTACAAAGAAATCCTTGAATGTTACAAAGAAATCCTTGAATTACGAAGAAACCCTTGAATGTTACGAAGAGATCCTGTGGATATTCTCGCCTGCTCCTGAGTAGCCCTTAATGAAAAGTGACTGATTAAATCACGATGGCTGTTGGCCCTTCATTGTTGACCTTTCAGATCATGAAGCGGCCCCTCGCTCCCGTTGATTGAACAGCATCCCCCATTACCGAACATTCTCGTGTACAGACCGGCCTACAGTAAAGCCTGTCCTACATTTCGTGATTTCACGCAGATGCGACAGCAAACAACGGACAGCCCCCTGCAGCCGGTCCCCTGCACCGCCCAGCGCCAGGCCCCGCTCAGCAGCGCATCCGCCTACGGCCAGGCCCGGAAAGAACCCGTCGGCTGCCCGGACTGCACGTTCGGGGTGGAGACCTTGATATTCGACTGTGCAGCATTGATTGTCTCAAACTTACGGAGATAATGATTGGCTGTCATTAAACAGAACACTTTTCTCATGGAATCAGAGTCTTTCCCTTTACTTCTCTCCCCCTGTGCGCCCCCTCCCTTCCTCCCCTCCCTCCCCGCACCCCTCTTCTTCCCTCCTGGCCCCTGAGGGTGCTGTGCACCTGTGGGTGCAGGGGGGCAGCGGGCAGGGGCGTCGACCCTGCAGAGGGGCAGGGAGGGGTCTGGGCCCCGCTGGCCTGGCCGGGCAGGTGGGCGCCGCGGGCGGGAAGGAGGCCTGGAGACGACCGTATGGCGGGCGGGGGACACACTCCCACAGAAATGGGAGGAGGGCTCCACTCCTCTCAGCGAAACCACCACCAAAAAGGGGAATTGGAAGCAGGGTCCCAGCTAGGGAGCCGCACCCTGTCCCTAAGCGTTGGCGTGTGGCTGCGCAGCTGAGCTCTAACACTGGTGTTCGCCGTCACATGACTACGGGGTCCCTGCCTTTCCTGCATCGTATCATCGTCGCCGTCTCATCATTTTAACGGTCGCCATAAGAACGTAAGGAAATGTTAGCTGTGTAGCACGTTGGTCCCACAAATGGAAACGTTGAAAGAACCACTTCGGGCATTTTTTTCTTCCTGTGGATGAAGCCAGATTCCAACTCAGACAGTCTTGGGTAGTGGACATAAAACAGGCCAGCATTTTGTGGAAAATAAAGTAAGTAGTTAAAAAGCCTCCCGAGGTTTATTCTGACCATTAGTTATCTTGGGCATATTTTTTAGAAATTCCTCCATTTCAGCTCTGACTTTGATCTTGCCCAGAGCTTTGGGCAAATAGCTCCGGATGCCTTGTTCTCATGTCAAACGCAAAGATGAAAATAACAGGCCTCTGGATCTGAGCGTTCCGTGAAGGGCGCTCGGGCTCCAAGTTCACGGCAGCTGATCGTGGATCGAACTGTACACTGTGCAGGAGAACAAACTGGGAATGACGTCAGGAAGTTAAGTCAGTTGCCCGGTGAAGCCGACCAGGGCGGCTGGTCCTATAGTTCCCAGGGTCCCACGCGCTGTTTTATCGGCTAAGTGTCTCCTGTCCGCAGAATGGGGCGAAGTGGGCACTGGAGTGACGTGTGCAAAGGAAAGAGAAAGATCTGCTGCCGAGGGTGCTGGGTTCACTCCTGGGCACGTCATTTCAGTTTCCTGCGTGTCACCTGGACAGTGGAGGGCGCGTCCAGGCAGGAGTGGCTGGGGTGACAGCCAGGCACTAAAACACCGAACAGGAAAGCGGATTGAATACATGAAGGTCGTTACCCCTGAAACGAGGGGTCCAAGTCCGAGTGAGACTTGTTTCTGCTTCTCAAGTGTCTGAAGAAACGTCAGGTCGAGAGCGAGTTACACTTTCACGCGCGACAAAGAAAGTCTCTTCATTTATCCCACGAATGTTTAGTGAGTAGCTATTGACAGTAAAGGAGGTGCCATGGCAGGTACTGAGCATAAACAAGTATGGCATCGCCCTTCGTAGAAACTTCAGCCCAGAGATAAGTGTCAATAAGTCCTAGAAATAAATGTAAAATTTGAGACATGGTAAGTGGTTAGTGGAGGGGAACCCATCTAATTAGAGAGCTCAGGGGGTGTCTCCCAGGAACCCGCTGACCTGACATCTGAAACGCGAGTGAATGAGGAGCTGAGTGAAGAAATGATTCTGCGCCTGTGTGTACGAGTGTGTCCCGAGGGTGTGCTGACGGGAAGGGCGTGTTACGTAGGAGGAACAGCATGTGCTAAGGCCTTATAACAGGGTCTTATTGAGAAGCCAAACGGGCTGTTGGGCACATGGTTGAAGAGAGTGTGGGGTGAGCAAAGGTTATAAAAAGGGACTGAAACCTTTAGGACCATAGGTCATATTAACGGTGGTCAGGATCCACTGCTGTGCTCAGTATAGGACGGGGCTGGTGGCGTCACTCCGCAGTTACGCAGATTAACGCAGTGCGAGAATCCCCGTAAGCGCACAAAAGGGGCCGTAGAGGAACCGACAGGAAGCCTCCCTTCCAGGCCGAGGGCCATGAGCACTCGTCCTGAGTGGTGGTGGCTGTGGAGGGGGAGAGAAGTGGGCATTCAGGTGGGATATTTAGGAAAGACTATCGACAGAATTCTTTGTTGACCTGCACAGCGAGAGAGAGGGGGAGGGGACCCCAAGAATGACCCCCCGGGTCTGGGACTCTGCAAGGAGTGGATGGCGGTGTTTTTATCTTTGGGCGGTAATTGCACGGGAGGAGCCAGGTTGGAGGAAATATGGATCAAGATTCCCGTGGAATCGAGTGGGGCTGAGTTCTGCGGCCTGTTCACAGTTTCCCGACGGCCGAGAGCTCACCCACACGGTCTCTAGAGAGTGGAGTCTCGGCTCCACGGCGCAAAAGCCGGGCCGGCTGGGAGGTCGGGGGAGAGGGGGCAGAGGAGACAGAGCTCTGGGGGCAGCCTGGCTCTTCCCAGCCCTGACCTCGCTCTGAACCAAAGCTGAGGCGGGTACAGGAGCCTCGGCAACTACCCAGCAGGAGTCCAGCGTGAGGCTCCGCGAGGCCGGCAGTCGAGGTCGAAAGTGCCGCTGAGCCAACAAGCGCGTCTGTGTTTCCCCCGCCTGGCGCTCGGCCCGGGGGCCTGCTGGGGTCGCCAGCTCTTAATAAAAAGAGGGCAACCTCTTCCCCACACTCACCGCGAAATAAATAAGACGCCAGCAAAGAAACACAGAGAACAAAGGAGTCAGGAAACAGCTGAGGATGGAGAAAACGGAGTCAATACACGCTATCGATCCGGGTGCCCGAGGAAGGCGAACGCTCAGTCCTGACGAGATACAGAGGCGTAACTGGAGGGGCTGTTTAACGTTTGCGCAGCCCTCACGAAGGTGCTCACTGCGGCTAACATCCCTGGGGGGCCCCCACCTGCCTGGGCCGCTGAGCAAAACAGCCCCCAGTTCCCGTTGACTGCAGGGCCTTTACACGCCGTTTTATTCAGAGTGGAAATCGCGGGCCACAGGTGAAAGGCTATTGCTGGTACACGCTTCTACTTTTAATATCTTCAGGGTTTTAAAAATGTTTTTATTGATTTCAGAGAGCGGAAGGGAGAGGGAAGCACCAGCGACGAGAGAGGGTCACCGATCGGCCGCCCCCTGCAGGCCCCCTGCTGGGGGTCGAGCCCACAGTCGGGAGTCGAAGGGTGACCTCCTGGTTCATAGGTCGATGCTCAACCGCTGAGCCACACCTGCCGGGCTCTTCAGGTTTTTAAAAAGTTGGTATTTGGGACTATAGCGCACCCTGGGCTGTAGCCCGTCACCCCCAAATATCTTGGGTTTATGACAGAAAGCCATTGCTGTGACATCATTCCTCAGGCTCAGCCTTCTCTGGTTCTGCCTCAGAAACAGTCAGCAACTTCAAGCTTCTAAAGTGATTATTTCTTTTGTGGCCTATGGGCTGTTAAATCATGCAAATAATTAATGGATGTAATTAAACCCATAAAGCAACACTCGCAAAATTCAGTGCTGTGAAAATTAGCTGGAGTTTTACAGCAAATAGGCAATTAATGCAACAGAAAGGAGTCAAGAGGCCCATGTGGAGGGGCCCGCTTGCCGCGTGATACCCCCCAGCAGGGGCGGGTGTGAACGGCCCTTTCCCGTGGACATGGGAACAAAGCAACGTCAACATTTATGATACTAATCGGTGTACTTAACACCGAGCCAAGTAACGCAGCCCGTTTTTTGTGGGTTCTGTTTTGTTTTTTCGACACCTCTTCAGCCGAGAAGGGAGACAGACCCGCCGTGGAAGTCGCTGTGTGAGGACCCGGCGCGGGCGAGTTTTTTAAACCCTGCGCCCCAGGGGATCATCTCACCGCCCCCCCTCCCCGAGACTCCCCGGCCCCCGTCCTGCGAGCTCGGCCCCCACCCGCCATGTCCTGTCCGCGTCTCCTCCCCACCTAAGGGCAGCCGCCCTGCGGCAGTGACTGGGCTTCTCGCTGTCCAACAGACCCCGTCTCGGGTAGAGCAGACTCTAGTCGCGTTTCTGCTGTTCCCTGGAAGCACGACCGGCTCTTTGTATAGATCAGACAATATTTGGGAAAACGACACTCACTCTGGACCAGGACCTGCACAAAGTGCTCCATACGCATTTTTCCTATAATTCATTAGTGCCTGGTGTAGAATAAACTGTCAATAAAACAGCATTAAAATCAAACAGCCGTCCAGTGCGAAGGTTTGATAAATTCCACCTAACGCGGCTGGTTGAAATCGTTCCGGGGACTAGCTTATCAGGAACTGGCTATTTGGCCAGGTTTCCTGCGTTTTCACTGAGCCGATGAAACGCATCATCGGGAATGGAATAGAGAACAAATGTGTCCGAGGCGCGCGGGCGCCCTGCGTCTCCGAGATTCGGCAGGTGCGTCGTAAACGTTGCGGGGAAGAGAAAACGCCGCGCCGTGCGTGGTTTATGTCCGCGTTGGGCTGTCCGGTTGCTGGGCCCCGAGAGAGGAAACGTGCCCAGCTCACACCTGCGCCCGCTGCGTGTGTCGGGGACAGAGCTTGGCATGGACGCTTATTGCTGGACACGAACGTCAGGCAACGTGTCCACGAAGAAGGGGCAGGACGCCTGCGGGAGCAGCGGCTCAGTAGGGAGATTCTGTGAGTGGCACCGCGGGTGCTGTGACTGACTTACGTCCACCCCCCTCCGTGTCAGAGCCCAGCCGCCCCTGCCATGTGCCTACTCGGAGCCGCCCGGTCCCTGGCACGTGTGGTGCCCGCCCAGGCGACTGGCACGGAGGGGCTGCTACCTGAGGTCCCGCGGCCAGGAAGCGCCAGGGCCGGCCTGGAAGGCAGGAGGGTGCAACTCCAGGGCCCACCCACCAACCACCCGCGGTGCTTCCAGGCATCAGGTAGGTGAAGGGGCCGATTCAAAGAAACCGGCCCCCCGGAGGGACCCCGGGGGAGCGAGCGCGGCCCAGGGAGGCAGGCGAAACCCGGGCGGCAGGGCCTGTGTTCCTGACAACACCTCCTATGTTCCCAAGACCACGGGAGCCATTGAACACCCGGGTGTCGGCGAGGGGGGCGGGTGGGGCGACAGGTGAGACCTGGGCTCTGAATGGCCCCTCTGGCTACAGTATATTCATTAAAAATACGGAAAAGTCTTGATTTGACCGGGAAATAAAGACCATCATTTGGAATCTTTTTGACATTTCTCTTTTCCACAAGTTCGCTCACTGCCGGACCCATCGCCAGAGCCCTGGAACCGCGTTAATAAGACGGGGGGTCAGCTTCCCCCAGAGGTGACACACCTGCGTGTCCCTTAGGCCTCTCAGGTGAAGGCACGATGTGTGTGATGTTCCCGCGGCTGCCAAAGCAAATTCCCACAAAGTCCGCGGCTTAAAACATGAGAAATGTTTCACCTTAGTGGTCAGGGGATCCCAGGCCCAGGTAACACAGGGCTGGGTGGTTCCGTTACCTACGTACAGCCAGGTCCCCATTTCATCGTGGCTGCTGGTCACCCACCTGGGTCCTTGTCACCCCCTAGAAGCCGTATGTCCAGGCTATTGACCCCCTTCAAAGCCAGCCAGGTGGGTCCCCGGACCCCCTGAGGCTTCTCTCCCGCCTGCACACCCGACTGGCTCTCCTGTTTTAAGGGCTCGTGTGATTACCTTGCGCTCATCAAATAATCTAAATCAATCCCCTTAAACTAAGATCGTTGGTCACTAATCGTAATCCATCTGCGGGATCTCTCCCCAGCCCCGCAAGGAGGGGTGTTGGGCTGAGCAGAGGCCGGCGGCCGGGGGAGGCCCTCAGGATCCCACCCGCCTGGACGGCCTCCGATTTCTAAGCACAGTCACTGAGAATTAACTGCATAGCACGGGGATGTTCTGGAACTGATTTTTGTCTTAATTTCAGTCACTGTCAATATGTATTGTTCTTGTATTTCCTTTAGTCATAAGACAAGAGTCATAAAACCACATCTCCTGAGAGAATCGTAATTTCCGAGGCGAGGGGTGGATACATCATTCCGTTTCCAGCCGGTGTGCGGGCGCAGAGATGGAAAGTCCAGAAATAAATTTCTTAATATGATAAATTAAGATATTCCACTCGTTCCAATTATCTTTCCAGCAACTCATCACTCCTCCGGGATTTCTTTTTGCTATTTCAGACACAAACGACATATTTTATTCAGTCGGGCCAACACTAATAATTTCATAGCAAAATATGATCAAAACCGAGTGCAGTTTAGAAGACAGATGATGGGACTTGGAAGGAGATACACACTCTAATTTCACTTATTGAACCACCGATGGAGACGCCCCTAGGACAGGGCGCGTCTCTACGGCGAGTTATAATCAGTGTTAATCTGTGATGAGTCTTCATGCCTCACCTCCGTCAGTCTTTGCCAAGCCGTCAGGTGTCCTGGGGTCGCTCTAAGGCAGCTGCCCAATAACGCCCCTGGTCGGCGAGAAGTTAGCGTGACTCCCTTAGGAAGGAGCCCATCTGAAGGGACCTAAGGGACTTGAGAAAACATTGCTCTAAAATACGATAAAAACCCCTGGCAGGTGTGCTCAGTGGTCAGAGTGCCAGCCCTTGTACCAAAGGGTCAGGGGTTCGACTCCTGGTCAAGGGCATGTACCTGGGTTGCAGGCTCGATCCCTGGCCTTGGTCAGGGTGCGTGCGGGAGGCAAGCGGTCGATGCGTCTGTCTCACGTCCGTGTTTCCCTCCCTCCCTCTCTCCCTTCTCCTCTCTAAATAGCAATGGGAAAAATATCCTCAGGTGAAGATTAACTAACTGACTAAATAAATAAAACGTGATAAATATGGGCAAAAACTAGTGACACTTAATTCTACACACAGGTAAAGGAATAAATTAACTGTAATGCAGTGAATTCCAAATCGATGCCACTCTCCCTCCAGGAAAAAACATAATCGGGTGAGACCCAGCAGCTAAACGCTCTTTCCAGGTTCAAAGAGCTCTGGAGAGTAAGCGGGCACCCCAACCCCAGGGAGGGAATGAGGGTTCCCTTTTCTAACACACAGACGTAAATCTGGGAGCCAGTGTGAACAACTATCACTGTGCCCCCCAAACCGCACGGTGACTTGTGTTCACGGGGTCGACGGCCCCTGCTCCCCGTAGGGTGGAGACGCCCGCCCCGCACGTGGTCCTTGCAGAAAGTACAGCCGGTGGGTGGAGCCGGAGACCCCTCGGGGGGAGCGAGGGCCAGTGGTCAGAGGAGAGTGAGAAGAAGGGGCCCCCCGGCCCCGCGAGGAGCAGCCCCCGGGCTCCCGGACGCTCACCCGAGATCGGGGGTGTCCCCCACGCCAGCCGTGGTTTGGACAGTTTGATGGTGTAATTGAGCACAGGCTCTCCCGAGAAGACTGCTTTGGTTCGAGTCCACGCTTCGCCAATTACCAGGAATTTATCTCAGGCTGTAAATACGGGTAATGAAGCTCTGGCCTGCGGAGCGCCAAGGGGGACTGAATTAGGCAGCGTCCACGGTCCACGAGGCGTTCAACTGCGCTCGGCGCGCTCGGCGCTCGGCCACGTCAGCTGCTTGTGCTGAGAGGGCCCGGCGGCCAGGGCTGCGTCCGGCCGGTCGTCCTGGGCGGAGGCCAGGGTCTCGGGGTCTGCAGGTGCGTCCGGGACAGTGGAGGGGACGTGGCTCTCTGAGGCTGCATCTTCAACGGGAGGCCCCCCTCCTGCTGGCCGACGCAGGGGTTCTAGGCCGTTTCTTTCACCCGCGTTACTTACAGAAATTTGAAGGTGGGTTTGGCGATATTCCTGCCCGACCCCTTCATTTTACAACCGAGACGTCCAAGGCTCCAGGCAGACGGTCTGTGGCTGGGTGGAGGCAAAACCGGGAGGCACCAGGGAGCTGCCCGAGCTCTGGGCGCGAGCCGTCTGCGCGCTTCGCCTCCCCGGGGCAGGGGGAGCGTTGTCTGCCCTCGGCAGGGAAGTGACAGCGGGTCACCCAGATGTTTCCTTTTGTCCCACTTCCCTTGGCTTTAGAATCGCTGCCGGGACGCGGCGGCCACTGCTGCGAGCACGACGCTTCTGCAGCTTCAACGGCGGGGGCGAGAAAAACAAATACACTCACTTGTTCCAAAGGAAAAAGGCCGAACTTACAGAGAAAATCATTTTAGAGGTTACACTCTACAGAGAAAGATTCCAAAACCCATTACAACCGATAAAGAGGAGCAGCGTGCTACAAACATCTAAGGCCGAGAAACGTCCGTTAGAGAATGAAAACGCGACCGCCCACGTTAACAGCAAGGCTTTCAAACTGAATAATCTGGGAAAGTGGGATGATCGTCATAAACTACGACGAAAGCAAAAAAATACAGAAAAAGACCAGCTCAGACGCTTCAGTTTCTCAGGAGAACGAAAGACACAAGAGAATGTGACTTAAGAAAGAAAAGGTGATTTTGCCGCGAGGAAGACAGGCAGGGACCTCCGGAACCGCACGCAGGGCATCCGGATGCAGGGCTTGAGGAGAAAGCAGACCCATCGTCCCGGAGTCCCAGGCCCCTGAAGATAAAAGAGCCTCGCGGAGGCTTCCTGGGGAGAGGCCGGTGCATGGCCTCCGGGGAGGGGAGCCCCGGGGCCCTCAGGCGTCTGGATGCGGACGCCGCCCGGCAACCGAATTTGGGAGGGTGGGGTGAGGGGCGGACGGACGGACGGGGGAAAGAGCTTCTCAAATGTCCGTAGAAATAAAATAATCTCCCGTTTGCCTTCCTTTTATACAGGTAGCCCCATAAAAACTAAATCAGAAACGGGAGGCGTGGCTTCCGGGGAGCCCGGGGCCGCGGTTACCTCACTGTTATTTTATTTTTTTGGTCCTTACCTGAGGATCTGTTTACTGATTTTCATTTTTTTTTTAGAGAGAGAGAAACCTCCACGTGCGAGAGGAACATGGGTCAGTCGCCTCCCGCATGTCCCTCGGCCCGGATCAAACCCGCCGCCTTTTGGAGGACGGGACGGAGCTCAGCCCACGGGCCACCCGGCCAAGGGGCTGTGACTTGACTCAAACCCCTGCGCAGCAGACCCGTGAGCGGCGTTGCCCCAAGCCTGCCTTCGCTCAGGAAAATCACGATGTTTACTCGACTTGATTAAACATCCGCTTTACCTAGAACTTTTCAGCCCAACAGAAGCTACCGATTCTGAGGATTATACGCGGAATCACCCGAATTTGACTGGTCTCGCTGTGCGAGTCTCTCCCGGGCGCCTCCGGCCCGGCCCTGATGGGAACGGCCAGTCGCCAGCCTGCTCCGCGATGACTCGGCACAGACCCTCCCTCTGGGGTTCAGCCTCCCCCCAAAACTCCGGGCCGGGGATCTTCCTTCATCCCCCCCGGGCCGGGGTCCCCGCAGCTGGTGCGACGCCACAGTGAGGAAATAGTCGCTGGAAAGCCTGCCAGAGAGCAATTTAATTTGAAAAAATACATTTCCATCTTCACAGGTGGCTGGTTCTTGCATCTTGTCCTACAGTCTGAACGGCTGCCTGGGGTTGGTTGGAGCGTATTCGAGACAATAAAGGAGCCGGCAGGCGTCAGATGCCGTGCTCTGCCTCCCGTTTAGCTGACGCTCGGCACCGCGGATCCGCGATCCAGACAAGCCGCGGACGCACCGCTCCAGGAAAGTCCCGCTGACTGACACGGTGACCGTCCTCAGTTATCTAATCTCGGAGCGGCCACCGGGATTTCTAATTCAATTATTGATACATCGTCTGTCTGAGCAACTGATTATGAAGACGTTCGCCAAAGAGCTGTGCCCAGCGCAGCGCCCGGCGTTGTTACTCGCCGTGTGCGCCGGGCTTAGGCGTGGCCCAGGGACGCAGCGGGAACGGGCGGGGGGCAGCTCCCTTCACGGGGCTCCTGGTCCAGTCGTTTTCGTTTAGTGAGAGAACAGCTTTTCGGGCTCTACTAAGGAAATTAGAAACATTTTCTTTCGAAAATATTTAACGTGAGTATAAGCTAAATACACAAAAGCTAGATCCTAATTCAATGTATACAGACAGGCATTTGGTTTAATGAATTATAGTCTGTCCATATAATTGCTTGCAAGGCAAATATTAAAATAGCTTTGAAAATTACCCCTCGGCGTGAAAAATGTTCACGGCAGGCAAGTGCCGAGAAGACGGCGTTCGGATGTATTTCTTTTTTTTTTTCAATATATCTTTATTGATATATAGACAGAAAGGGAGAGGGAGAGAGAGATAGAAACATCAATGATGAGAGAGTCATTGATCGAGCCCGCAACCCGGGCATGTGCCCCGACCAGGAATCGAACCCCGATCGCCTGGATCCTCGGTCGACGCTCAAGCGCTGAGCCACGCCCGGCCGGGCTCGAATGTATTTCTGGCGGCCGCACGCTGGTCCTGCCTCCGGCGGGTGAGGTTATAGTTTCCCTTATGCTGTTTTGTTCCGTTTATCTCTAAATATTTAGTGACTTTCTGTAATATAAAATTAGAATTATAAAAACACATTATACATCTTGCCACATATCATGTGCTTTCAAAACTGTCCGGTGGCGCATTTCGGCTGAGGGACTTGCTCGTGGCCCGAGTTCTATGAGGGGCACTGCCCTATTCGTCCTAGGACGTCCGCGTCCCCTCCAGCGGGCGCTCACCACGGGTCCCTACCTGGGCCCTGGCCCCCCAGTGTTGTGTAACTGCCACGGAGGAGCAGGGCCCACCCACGAGCCACATCCACTGGCCTCCTTGCCCCGGACCGGCCACGAGGCCCCGCGTGACACAGTCCCGCGTATCAGCTGTAGGGAGGTTGGCTCGCGATGCTCAGCGGTAGCCACGCGCTGCCGGGCGACACGCATCCCACAAAGACGTCAGGAGACGGTCCGCTCTTCCTAGCGTGTCACACGCACATGCTTGTAATGCGTCCTCGGGGGGTGCACTCGGAGCTCCCGCTCGGACAAAGTACTGCTGTGCTCTCGCCGGCGACGCTGAAATACAGCTGCTGGGAGCCGGGGACGGGGACATAAATACCGAGCGCTTTAAAGAAGCTGTGTGGCAGGAACTGGGGAAACGCCTCTGTGCCCGTGTCCAGGCAGCCCCCGGCACTGCCTGCAGGACAGCCTGCCTCAGTTTACTTCCCTCCCGTCCTGAAGCCAGACGTTAACGTTTGATCCCCGTGAGCTGGGAATGAAATCCTTCATAAAAAAACAACAACTGGCCAAAAAGCTCTACTTAAAATGGAAAAAGAAAGTCCGGGAGCGACTGAGACGGAGGCCGCAGAACACGGGGTCTCGACCTCCCCCCGGGCGCGGGGGCCCGGGCCCGGCTCAGGCCAGGCTGGAAGCGGGAGTCCCGCTGCCGGGTGCTGACGGGCTCAGGCCCTTGGACAGTGTTTACGGAGCGTCTTCCGGGCTCTGCAGCGTTTCCGCCCCGACGGGTCTGCGATCTGCTGGAAGAGCTTCTGCGAAACAGCTGCTGCTGCTGAGAAACCCCGAGGTCCAGCCGCCCGGGAGCCGTGTCTACGGCAGTGCAGCCTCCTGGGTTTCAATTTATTTAGGAAAGGACTCGGCCCGGCCTGCGTCGCCTTTGCCCCCGTGGACCGGCCTCCGCAACCGCTCGCTTCCAGGCCCAGGGCGCTGCTGGCGGCCGGGCTGGGCCCCCGGGTTCGCTCCTGGACCTTGCCTGCCAGGCGGGACCCCGGCAGCTCGGACCTGGGTGACGCGTCATCACCCGCCCACGGGGGGACAGGTGACACGGGCCACAGAGGGCTGTCTGGCTGGACCAGGTGCCACCTGCAGTGCCTCAGCGCCTGGGGGCCTGGGTCCGTCGCCCAGGTGGTGACGCCACCCACAGAGGAACAGGGACCTGAGTCACTGAACCGAGCTGGACGGAAACCGGGCGACGGGAGGACTTTGGCCCCCTCGCAAACGTAAAACGTAAAAATAAGTTGTTTCCAGACGCTCTCAACACGGTTATAAAAGAGCAACACACAGACGCTGTGACCGTGGAAATCGTCACGTCTCGCCTGCTGCGGCGAACACGCAAAAGTCTAGAGGCGAGCGGAATGCACAGACCTCAGCGCACGGCGCAGTCCAGCTGGGGCACCCGAGAAGGCGGCCGGGGCCTGTCGGCGTCGAGGCCCCGCGGGGACCCCGGGCTCTGGTTCACCAAGTGCTGCCCTGGGGGAGCCGGAGGAGGGCCCATAGCGCCTCTCTGTATTGTTTCCTTCACATGCACGTGACTCTGAAATTATCTCCAAAATTTCAATAAAAATGCTTTTTAAATGTTTCCTCAAAGCCCTCGGGGCGGGCGGACTGTTGACGTGAGGGAAACGAAACCGCGTCGGCAGCGTGAGCTGGGAGGACCCGACGGCTGGGCTGTCCTTTCAGAATTCGTTTATATGGACAGGAAGGCTCCCACTTTTCCCGTATTTACTGAAGATTATTTTTCCATTAAAAGATGATCTATGGCTCACCTACTAACACGTAAAATAATAATTACATCTCCTCCGAAAAGAAGCGGGAATTGGGAAACAAGAACGCATTTTATTATGGATTTGCCGTTATTTTTATAATGCTCCCCATCGGAAAAACTGCCGGGCTGTAAAGGATCGTATCAAGTTAGGACATTGATTTACACGTATGTTAACGTTTTTCCATTGACGTCTGGATTAATCCTCAAATTTATTTTGAAATTGATCACCCCTCAGTAGCTCCGAGACATTGATTGATTTTGAATTCTAATAAATCCTAAAGATTTTATCTCTTTGGAAGTAACGAAAACGGATTGCGCTCAGAGACGCGCGTCACACCCGGAAAGCCGTGGGCGTCCGGACGGGGTCTGGGCTGAGGGCTGGCCTGAGGGGGCTGAGGGTGGGATTTCGTTCACCCGAGCGAGCGCCTAGGAGTCGGGGCACCTGGTGTTTTGCAGCCTCGCAGGCTAAGGAGACTCTGTTAGAACTGACGCTTCTTGGAAACTGGTCGCCGCCCGTGGAAGCACCGGAAGCAAGTGCCTGGATCGCTCACGTCGGTTTTGAGCACGACCGTCTTAACGAGAGAGAGACAAGGTGGAAACTGCCTCCTGGGACAAGCCGCAGGGTGAGAGGGGACTCGGGACCGTGACCTCTCTGCCGCTGAGGGACGCGGTGCTTCACGGGGCGCCCGCGACCTGGACGGTGCCAGTGTCACGTGGGACAGCAGAGAGCGGGCCGGGCCTAGCGGGAGGGTCCCGAGGAGCGTTCAGTTCTCCACGCACATGTGGGCACCGCCCCAAACACTTAAAAACTCCTGTCTTTTCAAGATTTCAAGACCCGGCGTCACCGTTTTCCCGCAGAGATCCCACGTCTGCCTGAGGCGGCTCCGACTCCACCGCAGGGGATCTGCGCACGAGAAACCGCGGCCGCCGCCACAGAACCTCCCGACGGGGGCGTTGGTGCGGGACGGCCGAGTCTCCTGTTTCCCGGCTTCTCCCGCCCTTTCCCGGACGCCGACTGTGGCCTCTGGAAGCGCGAGACCTGGACCATCAGTAACCAGGGGAACGTTTCCTCCATTTCAATCCACCACGGACAGCCCCGCGGCGCGCCATGCTTATTACGGTCAATCCTAACAATATCTGGGTTCTGACATAAAACTCCTCACCCCCTGGATTGATCATTTTATGTTAAATTAGATAAAGATGTGCCGGAGACCTCGACCCAATCGACCTCGCCCTCCTCTGTGCCTGTCTCTGAGGGAAAACACCGGTCAGTGTCCAGCCCGTTTTACTCATTGCGGTGACTTTCCCCTGACTCCTGCCCGACGCGTCCTCTGAAGACTCTCTTTATTCACAACAAGCACTGGTTTTGCCGAATCAGAGGAAACCGTGAGTAAGAACCTCACTGATGGTCCCCAGATCCTCGTGGAAAACACTCGGGCACACGGGAGACTTCGTTTCCCGTCAACGACGCGGGTTTTTTACCCAGAAATCCCACAGGGCTTTGCTCACCGCGGCGGCAGGTGACATGCTCGCGCTCGTGACTGTGACAAAACCACAGCCAACGCCGCGGTTCCCCGAGAAAGTCTCCGCGCGGGTGTTGGGAGAGAGGGCGCCCGGGCGGCTTGCGCTTCAGCCTCGGCTTCCCCCAAACGCCGTCGGGGGGCTGCTCCCGCCTGAGCTGCTCCCAGCACCCCCGCGGAGGGCGTCTTCACTGTCCCCGAAATTACCCTTCGCAGGTGATTTTGGGGCACCTGCCTAAGGCCCCAGAGCTAAATTGCCTTCAAATCAGATCCACTTGCTCCGGGGGATTTAATTACGCATCTCGAAAATTAGTAACGGGACCAAAGGCGCTTTGGAAGTTCCCGGCGAGGGCAGGTGCCCTGGCGCAGGTGCCCTCCCTGGGGGTAGATGGGAGGTCGCGTCACTGACGAGGAGAGAGCCGAACACCAGGTGCGTGGAGGGCGCAATCGGGGGGAAGATGTAACATCAGCAATGTACACTTTCACGTGGTCCAGAGACACGAAATAAGACGCTTATTAAATCACCACGTTGACACCAGGACCTGCAGGTCTTTAAGAATGAAATTTTGAGTCCAATTTAAGCATTTTACAGCAAAGGAAATGCCAGGCATTGTTTCTAATACTATTATATGTCATAGGAAAAGTAATTAAAATGTGCTGTCGCAGAGAAAAAAAGGTACAGAGAATTTACCAACCTGTGCGTGCCCTTCAGTGGCCTCTAATCTGATAATGTTACTTTGGCTAACTACTTAAAATTAATTAATAGTCATCAAAATGTGTCTGTTACTGGAAAGATTGAACTTGCCCCCTAAAATAATCCTTTGGATTATGAAACGTGTACATATAACCAATTGGCTCAAGGCTGACTTACAATCCAGGCCTGGATTCCCCAGACGGGACTAGCGAGGCCCACGCCCGGCCGCCCCCTCTCTGGGGTTTGGCTTCTCCTGCGGGTCGTGTCCTGTGAACTGAGACCCCTGTGCTTAGGAGCCGGCTAATCACAGACGCTCTCCCTGCACTCGGGCCGCCTCCTTGACGAGGCCTTAACTGCTAGAGGAACAGGACAGAGTCGCCCACAGAGGTCAGCGAAACCCTTCCCATTAAGGGGCAAAGACATCAAAGACCCTTCCCCAGCCTGGTCCAAAGCAGCCGCCCGCCCGCGGAGGGCACTGCCTGCCACCGGCCTGCGGTGGAGCCTTCGCCACCCCCAGCTACAAAAGCGAGACCGTCCTCCGGGACCTCCACGCCATAGCCTCGCACCCGTCATGTTTTGTTCCCATTCCTACCTGGGAAAAGTTCAGCTAATCTTTTTTTTTATATATATATAAATGTTTTTTAAAATATATTTTTATTGACTTTAGAGAGAGAGGAAGGGAGAGAGAAACATTGATCGGCCGCCTCCCGCACGCCCCCCACGGGGGATCGAGCCCACAACCGGGCCTGTGCCCTGACCGGGAACCAACCGGCGACCTCTGGGTGCCGGGGAGGGGCCCGACCACTGAGCCACACGGGCCGGGCGTCCACCCATCTTACTGCACCAGCTCAAATGTCCGTTTCCGCACAGATTCCCACAGCCTCCAGCAGCGGACTCTTCCTGTCCTTCCTGACTCTCACTCGGGTCAGAACGCAGGTTACAGCACCTCCTCTGGGACGGCGTGTCCTCAACCCCCTGTTGTTAAACGAGTCCGTGCTGCTTATATTTCCTAATATTTATGCTGACCTACTGGGCTGGACCTCTCTGAGCACGGAGACCACACATCATACGTGTCCTAGTGCCAGCTCTTGGAAATGACGGTCCATTCGAGTTGAATAACTTTGTGAAAATGAACATTGA
Organism: Miniopterus natalensis; assembly: GCF_054644295.1. Taxonomy (NCBI): domain Eukaryota; kingdom Metazoa; phylum Chordata; class Mammalia; order Chiroptera; family Miniopteridae; genus Miniopterus; species Miniopterus natalensis. The sequence continues at coordinate 774,550 of NC_142095.1, read as the reverse complement.
CTCATTTAGCCGGAGAGTCCGTGTCTGTGAGTCATTCAGTCTCTTCTTGTCTGTTTTCTGGAAATGGATCCAAGCCCTTGCTTACAAACGAAAGCACACTGAGCTCGCCCTTCCTCGTTTCTTCCACTTTAAAGCATTTGTCTGAAGATGTACAATGAACGTAAGGTTCGATTTGCAATAGAATATAATCTGGGAAAATGCAAAATGTCTCATAACTATAACACACGAAAAACAATATGACTATCTCTAAACATAAAAAAAAATACTAGAAGTGCATCGACCACAAAATATTATCAGGCAGCTATTATGGTCATTCTCTGGACTTGTGGCCCACGGAGCAGACCCGCTGCCACTGACCGTTAGAAGCACACGGCCAGCGGTTTCCTAGGAAAGGTGAAAAGCCCAGCCAGTCACTTTTAGCCAACGGTTCTGCGAAAAATTGAAGTTTCACCAAACAGGGGCTTAGAGAAATATCTTTCCTGACGGGGCCAGATGTCACCAGCATGAAGTCAATAGGCTCCGCCATGAACAGGTGGGAAGGGCGAGGACTAACGGTATGTTTGTTCTTTAAAAAAAAATCATTGCATTTGATATAAAAACAACAGGTCGCAGTATTTTTCACCTGGACCTAATTTGCATTAATTTCCTTTCCAAATAGTTTCCTCTCATTTAAATTAATAACACACTTTATAAGTATATAAATATTTGCAGGTGTCTGCATATTTTACACGTGTATGTGTGTGAATATACATGTACACGTCTGTCTGTCTGTGTGTTTGTCCTTGAAAATATCACACGCTGGTTCTTTCTAAGACGTCCTGTTGAGGATGCTGGTGCCTAGAGCACGCTCCTCCGCCCGGGGTGAAGTCCCCCCTCGGGGGGTCTGTCTTCCCACCCTGGGCTCCCACCTCGCACCCGGGCTTCAGGCGAACAGAGAAGCTCGCCCCTGCCGGCCCCTCCCACCCGCCGAATCCTGGCTCTTCCTCAAGCCCGACCCGCGGCCCCTCTTGAGATCTGTTGACCTCCCCGACTAGAATCGACGTTTCTTCTCTAATGTTCTCAAGGCCTTAATCTCCCGAGCGCATGCGGAACATCCTCTGCCTGACACCGTATTAAAGATCATAAGGGACGCGAATCGGCTTCGAAACGTTACGCTCCTCGGACGGGAGGGGTCTCCTCTCCCGCTCCCTGGGGTGGCAGGACGTCCGGCCCAGAGTGGACATTCCCGGCACGCGGGGTGCACTGGACTGGGGAGCAGTGTTTCCTGCAGACTCCGCAGTGAGCGCCGGTCAGGAATGAGCCGAGGGGAGAGCCGGCCCCAGTGACCCAGGCATCACCTAATGCACACGTCTTACATGGGGAAAACACAACCAGAAATTAAAACGGCATTTAATAGCGTGTGGCCACGTATCTTACTTGTCTCTAAGTCACTTTACAGGGCACAGTCAGGATTTTATTCTGGGTCTGAGCCATTCTTATTGTTGGGCAGATAAACATGGCTCTTTCTGGCTGCGTCCCTGCCGCGTGCGTACCCGGGGGACCGCAGAGGAGGAACGACCGCCAGCAGGTCTCGGGTGCCGGTTTTCACAGAAGCCTCCTGTCTCGCCCGCCCACTGCTCCCCGAGTTAGTATCTGGCTCTAAACCTGGAGCCAGCGGAAAGGGGTTTCTGATATATTTTTATACTCGCAACAAAGAAAATAGAGCAGAGCTTTGGAAGTAGAGCTCCTCTGACTAATTTTGGGATTTGGCAAAGGCATAGGCGCTGAGATTATTAATCTACAGGAAACGGAGCTGGTGTCCTCGGTCTCCTGCAGGCAGAACTCACCTCTCAGCACCCACCCCCCGGGGTTGTTTATAAAACAAAGGCGATTATATAGTAAAAAAGACTCCAGGAAGAGCAGCAGTTCTTTTAAACAGCTCTCCCCCCTCGCTTCCCGGACTCGCTGGGAATGCGGGTGGTTAAGGCCCCAGGCCTCAGAGAGACGAAAACCACCCGGGACCGTGGCCCGTGCGAAGGATGAAAAGGCGACTATCGCCCAGGACAGCTCGGCCGCCAGTCCTAATGTGAGCAAGGCCGACCAACCGAAGCTTTGCCTAGCAGTTGCTCAGTTAAATGTCCTGTACGTGAGGAGGATTGGAACTAAGACCGTCCACTATTTGAGGAGGGCGTTTGGCTCAATTTGTAAAGGGCCTGGTATTTGCTTTGCTTTGTTTTATGCAAAGTCATTATGTCAGAGATTTTCAAGAGACGAATTGGGGGTACACCGAATGCGGGCGTCTGTTAAAACCATTCTAATCTTAAATGCTGTTTGACACACGTTTTCCTCCGAGCCTGATCAAGAGACAGAGGCATTTGTTTAAAGCTGGAAATTTTCGTGACAGTGACTCTCACTTGCCAGTGAGTTTGCTCAGGGTCAGGCAGATAATCTGAGGAACCGGCGGAACCGGGGTCCCTGCGGCTCTCAGGAGGCAGACTCCCCCCTGGCTGGTACTGAGGAGTGGTGTGGATTTCTTTTTTTAATTTAAGCAGGTGTGTGTTTTGCTGAGCTTCATAACAACTTGCATGCTCAGAACACGTTCAGCAATGGAAGGCAGAGCCTCAAGGCAGCAGAATCTGAATTTTCAGGAGAAAACAGGTAACTACTTGGAGGTCAAACGAAGTGAAAACCACACTGAGCTGCCTGGAACCCGCCGGGAGGAGACAGGCCCTGCGCGCTGGGCCCGTGGGCCCCTGGCCGCCTGTGCGTCTGTGCGTCCCTACAAACGGAGCACGTTAAATATAAAATCTCGCGACTGGCTTTTTTCACTGAGCTCACAAAGAGACGAGTTTCCCAATCATCAGACGTCCTCCGTAGCTGCATTTCGCACCGTGGAATCACGATCTACTTCATTAATCCCCAGCGGTCGGTGTTCCCACCAGGAGAGCTGCAGAGGATGCTTTTCCTGGGCCTCTGTTGCCTTCGGGCCGCTCCGCTGTTTGCATTTAGACTCACAGACTAGTTTTGCAACGGCCAAGACGACGCCAGCGCCGTTCCTGGGACACTGGCGTGGCCTCATAACCGTGTTGGGTGGATCCGGCTGAAGGGAGCGACGGAGGAAGGGGGACGCGGGCAGGCCCGCCCAGCTGGTTTGCCATTTGCGCCCAACGTGGCGCAGGATGCGGACGGGCCCTCAAGTGCACGAGCGACCTTAGGGATCCCCTTCGTTCGAAAGCTCTGATGTGTGGGCTGGGGGACGGGTGTGAGGGTGGGGAAGGTTCCCTGCCGTCAGCATCGCTGGGTTGTCTGGGGGCACGAGGGGGCCGCTCTCTCACGTGTCCCTTCGCCACCGATTCTCTTTGTGTCTCAAGGAAAAGAAAGCGAGCCCGGTGCCTGCGCCTCCGTCCAAACGCGCCTCCCAGGTCCCATCACCGGCGGCCGCCGGCCCCGCGGCGCCTGGATTTCGTGTGCAGACCTCGCAGCTGGGGCGCCGGAAACGCTGCGGCTGGAAGCGGTGTTTTATCTCCGCGCCGGAGAAAGAAATGAGACAGGAAATGCACGCTGTTCAAAATATATATCAATATCTTCGTGGAGAATTGATACAAAGAGAAAAAATAATAAAGACAAATGTACTTTTAAGAGTGTGGTTGTGCTCGAAAGGAAAAAAAAATTAGAGTTAAAAAAAAAAGCAAAGCACTTCGCGTTTTTATGGAGCCTTTCTCCGCCGCCGCTTCCTGCGCTTCAATCCCCTCTCCTCTCTTTTTTATCGCTCGGTTTTTGAAAACTTAATTCTCTGTGCTGTACTTCGGGCAGTAAAAAGTGTATCCGGAATGAGAAAACTTCTTAAGTTTTTCTTTTTATTAGAGCAGAGATCCTCGCATGGAACAGGAGAGAAACAAACCTTGTCAGATTGATGGGGGACGAGCGGGAGAGGGAAGGGGAGCCGCCGGGCGGGGGGCCAGGGCGCTGGGCCCCGGCCGCGGGGCCTCCTGCCAGCCGGCGCGGAGGACGCACGGCCGCGCTCTGGGTCCGCCTCGGTCCCGCCGCAGGTTCTTGGCTGTAATAAATGCAATTTCCCCTCAATAACGGGACGTAATACTAATTTAAAAGTGAAATTTTTAATCAGTTTCCCTGAATTCTAAAAGATGCTCTTGACACGCGTGGCTTTTCTTAGTAAATAAACGACCCGCGTCTGAACTTGCTTTCTGGAACAAGTGACCACGCGGGCAGTCGTGTGATGTAAAGTCAGTTTAAAGATGAGCAGTTGGTGGGAATTATCCAGATAAGTTTCACGGGGGGCTGACCAGCCCAATCAGCCTTAACCAAGAGCCAGCCTGCGTGGTTCCGAGCCTTACGGATGCGAGAGTCGTGCTCAGGGTCGGGCCTACGGCAAGGATAACATTTGGGACACACGTAGGACTGTTGTGAATTATTTTGCTAGAAGGCATCCCTGACCGACGGCGTGAAAAGTCGGTTGTTAGCCGTGCGGTTTCTCTCCTAAGCTCACTGACGGAGCCTAAGATGGTCCGTGGGCCTGAGAGGCTGGGCTCCGGCCCCTGGGCTCCCCTGGGGGGGGGGGGGGCAGGACCGGACAGTGCAGACCACACGCTCACACCTCTGCGTCTACTATGCGGTTATGTAATAGTCTTTTTTCCATATAGATTTGATTTCTTATTAGGCACATTAATCACCATTATTAGGCAACTGCAGGGGCGATACTCCAGGTGGATGGTGTGGGGAGGTCGGTGCGGAGTTCGAATCTGCCTCGGCTGCGTCAGTCCTGCTGGGTCGGTCAGCGGCCTCCTCCGCGCTTGGCCCTCACCTCCAGGGTGGAGATGATGGAGATGATGGAGGTGATGGAGATCGTGTCCTATACGCTGGTGGTTGGGGCGACCACGGGATAGTGTCCTATACGCTGGTGGTTGGGGCGACCACGGGATAGTGTCCTATACGCTGGTGGTTGGGGCGACCACGGGATAGTGTCCTATACACGTGGTGGTTGGGGCGACCACGGGATAGTGTCCTATACGCTGGTGGTTGGGGCGACCATGACCGCGCCGTTCAATCCCTGAACCTGCAGGAGCCCAGCGCGCTCGCCTCAAATCCCCTCCTGAGAGCTCCCCGAGCCCGGGCCCTGTCACATGGACTCACAGTTCTGCTTTATGATGTCACACAGATTAGGGACAGTAAGGCCCGTTTCTCAGTAAGAACAAATGGAAAATACAGAAGATCAAGATTTAGTCGCTTCAGGGTCTTCTCACCTTCAAATTTTCACTTTTATTTTAAATCCATTGGGTTTTATTTATTTCGGGCCTCACAGCTGAGATCCAAGGTGGGACTGGGAAACTTCTAAAGACATCATAAAATCAAATTTGGAAATAGCTACAAACAGCATTTTGTCAGGGTTTGTTCCCTCTTTTTCTCACAAAAGTGCATGAAAGTGTTTCTTTTTTTCTTAATCTTTTTCCGGTTTTAAATGTCTTCAAGTAAACAGAAAAAAATGGAAATAACGGCCACGCTCCACGTCTGCGCACCTGAGAAGCTGTGGGACGCGGCCTCACTCCTGAACCACAGGCGAGGCTTCCACGCGGGAGCACAGAGCCAGGCACCAGCGGCAAGCAGTCCTAAGCGGAAACGAATTCGGATCCTGGCAGCGGGATCCTACGTGTCAAAATGTGATATTTAGCCGCCAAGCAGACCGAGCAGAGCAGCTTTCCATCTGCTTGTCAGTCTGTTTTCCCTGATATTATAGGATATTGAAGCAGCTTTTTAGACACACCCTCGCCTAAGGGCCGTGCTCTGTTCTGCGGGGACCTGATCCGGGCGCCTGTGCTCCACTGAGCAGGAAGGTTTAGCCACACGGAGAAAAGTCGGTGCGTTAAAGATTTCCTAAAATCTTAGGAAAATCATGTTTCTGTCAAACTACTTTAATTGTATATTACGTTTTAAATGCTCCCTGGTGCAATGAAGATTGCGTGATTAAATATTAAATGTCCACCTATGAGTGATTTCCAGAGAAGCTGGCAGATTTTAACAGCGGTGGTGAGATAATTAAGAGGAGTAGACGGTAACCACTGTCCGCATCCCGGTGAAGGGCGGGGGACAGAGCTTCTGTCTCTCTGCCGGGGCGTCGAACTGCAGCAGAAGCAAGAAAAGACGGTTTCAGGTCAGACCGAGCGGCCCGGCTTCTCTGGTTGTCCCGGGACGATCTGTATTCAGTCTCTGAAGTTTGGTCCATTTTGCAGAAACTCCGCCATCAATGTGTTCGGCCCAGGGCTCGGGCTCAGATAGGGGCTTTATCCTCTGAGCCAAGGTTTTTCAGTATCTGGCTGCTGTTCACACTCACACGGACTCTGGGATGTCAGCCCCGTGCCTCTGGATTCCTGACTCCCGACCCCCACTTGAGGGTTGTCCTGCGGCGAAGGGAGGAGATCCCGGGGTGCAGCCGGCCTGCGACCGCGTCACCCCCAGCGGGCCGCCCGTTGAACGACCCAGGCTTCTGTCTCAGCCGCACAATGCGGGAAACACGGGCTTGTTGAAGCGGCTGCCGTCCTGGGTCACAGCCTTTCCCGCGGGAGGGAGAGGCGACGGGCGGGAACTGCTGCACTTGGATCAATACCCAGCTCCCTTTGCTCTTCCTGTGGCCGCAGGAGACGCCCCCAATCACCTTGACGGCCCCCTCGCAAGAGATACGCTAATCACAGACTGTGTGGTTTTTTTGGTTTTGTTTTGTTTTAAATATATATCTTTATTGATATCAGAGAGAGGAAGGGAGAGGGAGAGAGATAGAACATTAATGATGAGAGTCATTGATCGAGCCCACAACCCGGGCCTGTGCCCCGACCGGGAATCGAACCCCGATCGCCTGGATCCTAGGTCGACGCTCAACCGCTGAGCCACGCCCGGCCGGGCAGACTGTGTGTGTTTTTAAAGCCTAGATAAGCAAAGAGAAAACAACACTCTGTTATTTCATATTCCACGTAAGAATGTCCTGGAATATGAAAGAGAGCTGGAAAGATGCCCTGGAAAGGGTAGGAGGCAAAGTCACCATTTTCTCTCTTTTCTGTCATTTTTTGCAAGAGCTCATCAGTTTTCTGTGTCTCCCACGAATTTTGAACAGATGTGTGTCTTACTATGCCATTTAGTTATTCCGAAAAGTTAAACAAAGCAGGCCCTCGGGGTTGCTGCCCGAGTGCCCACCCACAGGATCAGCTGTGGGCAAGTCCACGTGGCGCGTGTTACGTGGCTCCTCATTTCCAGAGCCTGACCTCTGCTGACGAACATTCGTCAGTTCAGCTGACAGCAAAGGAACGGAAGGGAAGCTGGTCTCGTTTCGGGCGTCACAGCCACGGCTCCTTGTGTTCCCGGGGCCTCTCTTCTCACCTGGAGGCCTGCGGAGCCACCTGGACGGTGCGCCGGGCAGTTCCAGTCGCTCGTTAGGACTCTCACCCGTGACTCTTTCTGTCCACAGGAAAATGAAATTTTGCTTGGAAATCACCGATGGAATCAAAGTCTCCTCCCCATCGCCTTTCAGGTAACAGCCATGGGAGCTGTGGTTACAGGGAGCTCGGTCGCCTCTTCTATGATTTTTTTTTTTTTTTTTTTGAGCAAATGATTCAACTTCCCTGCAAAGGACTTTTGCATGAGGCCTTAGGTAGTGTTTTCTGATTCAGAAAAGAATGTCGAAGTGGGAGAAAACATAGAAAGCGCGTGGGAGGGGAAACAGTTTCTCAAGGCCAGGCCTGCAGCCCCCAGCCCCTCCGCGCCCGGCCTCAGGCCAGGTCTCCCTCTAGGTGTCCCTCCTGATGGCCGGGGAGCGCCCAGGGGCGCGGGCGGCCTAGACAGCGACGGTGCTGTGCAGGGAAATCATCACCGAACCCGAAACCCGAATCCCATCTCTGGCGTGCTTAACGCTGGGCCCCTCGGCCCACGGTGCTATCCCACACCCGCTCTTAGTCTCGGTGAGTCGGGAGCACAGCTGTGACCGTGGGAGGAAAGGCAAAGCCTCTGGAGCAGGACAGCGGGAAGAGGGGCCGCCTGCAGCGGGGCCGGAGCTTCGTCTTCCGGGGGACGCGCAGAAGTCACGTCTCTAAGGCGGTCGATCCCTCGGCCACCACGGCTGCGGGTGAAGACCATTCAGGGTCAGCAAAGGCTTATTCCGGGGCCGGATTTTAAATGCTGCCGGCGTGATGGGGTGCGGATCACGTGGCATGCGGGGTAACCGGGCGCCTTACGACCTCAAGGCCAGCAGGTCACCCCAGGACCTGACGCGGCTCACGTCTCACGGCGAGAAGCGGCGGTTTGCTGAGCGGTTCTAGAGGTGGGCGGTTTGTCGGGTAACCAGGGGAGGGTGAAGAAAGACTTCGGCCCCCAGAAAGGTGATTTAGATCATTTCAAATCATAACTGCGTGTCCTGGGGCCCAAGTCACAGAGACCTGAGAGGCAGAGAGATGTAGCCCTGCACTCTCGCCGCAATAAGCCGCGTCTTGGAGAATTTACTGAAAGAGGCAGGGATTAAAACGGGATGTGGTGAGAGCTGTAATAACTGCACTTAGGGCTTGTTGAGAAAGGCTGGCTGAGGCAGCCGACTGGCTTTTACTCTGAGTCCACTTGCTGTTACTGGGGGAAACTTTCTTTGTTATTACAGAGAAATGTCCCGGTGAAACCACGAAGTGCCCTTTCGCAGGTCCCACGGTCCTGTCTTCCCGCCTCCTCCCTCCCCTTCCTTCTCCGTCTGCGCGTTTCCAGCCCCAGTTATCAGACAGTCTGGGGCGAATACACTCGTGCACGACCAGGGTTCTTTAATACCTGACATTCGGTGTCTAAGAAACTTCCCTGTGATTCAAGCTTAGCTTTGTTCATGCGAATTCATAGAGTTGGTTTCCACGAACGTTGAAAAAATATGTGCGTGTGCGTCGATAGGTAGATATGAATGTATACGTATAATTTTAATTTTGGCTTATAAAAGAGGGCCTGTTAGATATTGTGGGCATCGTATTACACACGTGGTGTATTTTCTCTCATGCCCCAGCTCAGCAACCCTCTTTTCATAGTTTTTATCAAAAAAACATTTGGGTCAGTGCTCAAAGAATTTTTACATCTGAAATTACTTTCCAGCCTCTGGAGCCAGTAAGGAAACATGAAGGTGTTTTTATAATTAAACCTGCCTTTTTACCATCAAAAGGAAACGCACACGCGTCACAATGTCACGTGTCTCCCCGTCCTCAGCGGCAGGTAGGGCGACGGGTGACAGCTCCTGGGTCCTTGAACTTCTGTCACGTGCACATGGTCATTCACATACAAGGGCAGAGCCCCCAGGTGTCGGCACATTTGGAAACAGAAAGGTTGCTTTAAGGTTGGGAATTCAGGAGTACGCGCTTTAGGCCTTTGCTAGAATTCTCTGGTGATAAACGTAAAATTGCTTGAAGACCGAGGCCGTCGACCAACTCCAGACACATCCTGAAAACACTCCACCAGGCCTAACTCAATGATAAAGGTTTGTTATTTTCAATAAAAGGCATATCTCTGTGGTTAATACAGAAAGAATTCTGATTTTGCTATCGACTCTCTCACGTCACGTCCAGTGAGGCCTTGCGCGGCCTCAGTGCTGAGAGAACGTGGGCTGGAGCCTTGAATCCCGAGCCCCTCGTTTCCTCCCATCGACAGAATCAGTTAGGCAGGTGGAGAGTGAGCTCACGGCGTCTCTTCCAAGTCCCGTATCCCGTTCCCGTCCGTCGGGCACCTGCCCGGGCTTGTCCGAGCCCCGGCTCTCCGTAAGCTTGGCTCCCCATAAACCCTCCGCGCCGAGTTCAAACCGCGGACACTGCCCTTGGAGACCTGCTCCGACGCCCATCCCAAGGCGCCAGGGAGGGTGGGCCGGGGGGGAGGGTGGGCACCCACGGCCAGCCCCTGACCGCCTGAGTCTGCGCTAAGGCAGGTCCTCACCCGTGTTGTTTGAGCCCCTGACCTCTTTGTAGCAATTAAAGCCAAGCGTGTGGTTTCTCTCCTGCGGAGCTTTAAATCTACTGGGAATGTGTGTGTTTGCTGAGTAGGTTCAGGTCCGAGCTGTGCTAGTTTCTCTCCTGCGGAGCTTTAAATCTACTGGGAATGTGTGTGTTTGCTGAGTAGGTTCAGGTCCGAGCTGTGCTAGTTTCAATTTTAGCTCAAGTTTAGCTCAAGGCCTTGAGTCAACCTTTAGAAACACGGGCGTTTGTCCTCGTAAGGGAGTCAAGGTGGCCTCCGGGGCCCTTTAGCCGGGAAGAGAGAACACTGGGCACAAAGCTCGCAAGGAGCCGGGCTCAGGTGTCAGTGCTTGTGTCTGAGAACGAAAGGGAGGGTGTTGTTCTGCCGAGTGGAACAGGGTGTGGGCGTCGCTGGCACCTGCGCCAAGGCTCCTTGCGAGTCTCTGTGCCCAGTGTTCTCTCTTCCTGGCTCCAGGGTCCTGAAGGTCACCTTGACTTCCTTATGAGGAACAGAGTTGATTCTTAGACTGAAAACACTTGACTGTCTTAGACTGACCTACAGGTTATGTCTGATTTGTATTGTGATCACTGAAGCAATGGTTTAAAGTTAACCAGAGATCGCAAGGAGCCGACCTTCCACGCGGGGAGCATGTGAGTGACAGGGCTCTGCGTTCATGTGACTTCATTAGTGCCTGTGAGTGACAGTGGCCCACATTTATGTGACTTTATCAGTGGGCTATCCAGGCTTCTCAGTCCTCCCACACTGGTTTAAAAAGGACTTTAACATGGGCTTTTGCTTTTCACTCCAGCCTCTACACAGAGCTAATGAGGGACAATTCCATCCTATGGTAGCGAAATCTATAAGGAGAATCTTGGGATTATATTACTTCCACATTTTCTGTAATTTTTAAAGGGTCTAACCTAGAAAACAGTGAGAGGAGAACCCGGCGAAGACAGGAAGGCCTGATGGAATGAGGGATGAATAGAGCCGCTTTATCTCCTGGGCTTTTCAAAGTGTCACTGTCCCCACTCCCCAGGAGTCTTTGAACTCCTACCTCTTCAGATCCCATCAGAGATCTTTCATCAGGTAGAAAAGAAAATACATGAAACAGGAAGGATGGAGCCTAAAACATCTAGAATCAACACAGCTCAAGGTTCTCACGTGTGCATGCAGGATATTTAATAACAATAATGAGGTTCTTTCAACTTCTGTCAAGGAATTGTTTATATTCTAAGATAAATGACTCGCTAGACAGGAGCTTTATTGTGTTATCAGTTTAAACATGGTGTTTAATATAGTTTTTAAATTACGACATTGTTTTGAGCGTCACAATTAAAAAGCCCTTCAAAATGGCACAAAGAAACCATTAGTCTAAGAGAGTATACTTCTGTGTAATTGATGATAACTGGGTAATGATGTGGTAAGCTAGCAATTAGGCATAATTTGCTTATGGAAGTGAGTTGAAAGAAATGGGGATCAATATTCAATCTACACCTATGTGAAAAGCAATTAGTTTAATTGATGGCGGAGAAAACACTCAACAATGGCTAATTATTCCAAAATGATCTGAAACACTCATGCAAATGAGTAGAACCAATTATACATGAAAGATTAGAGTATATTAATCATTTTTAAAACCTTGAAGTTTCTATAGTTAGTCATTCATAAAACATAGTAGTAGAAAAGGTGATTTAATAATATAATGGGTGCAGCTTAGAGAATATCACCGGGTTTTGTCTACAATGTGCTGGCATAATGTCATCTCAAATAGACGCTAATGAACATAAACAAAACACGCACCAAGGTTTCTCACTCAGGTTTAATAGTTCAACGGAGAAACACTTATCCAATAACACACTGTTTTGTATAATTATCGTTTCTCTCTCAGGTCCCACTCTGTCTACAGGAATTCCTGAGATAGTTGTGATATTTCAGGCTCCCTTCAGAGGGAGGTGATTCCTTCATCACCGCCCCTGGACTGAGTTGAGTAGGGGAAGACGGACTCTACTCATTTTGAGCCACACGGTGAACCCATACAATGCACTGTCAACCCTGAGGCTCACCCCACAGCTGCGACCTGGCCAGGGGCAGGTGCTGTGCACCTAACCCCTGCAGTAAGAATTCCTAATAAACTTTCTGAATTTGAGTTAGAAGTCAGTAGGTTTAAAATAACTCATTTTATATTTTAATCTAGGTTTATATTTTCATGTGCTTTTATTTTGAAATTCTGGTATTTTCTTTTCTTTTTTTTTAAATATCTTTATTGATTTCAGAGAGAGGAAAGGAGAGGGAGAGAGACAGAAACATCAATGATGAGAGTCGTTGATCGGCTGCAGCCCGCAACCCGGGCATGTGCCCTGACCGGGGATCGAACCCCGATCGCCGGGATCCTAGGTCGATGCTCAACCGCTGAGCCACGCCCGGCCGGGCGAAATTCTGATATTTTCTTTTCCACAACTACATGATCTGTCTACCTAGGTCAACACTCAGCCACTGAGCCGCTCCGGCCGGGCCATCTTTACTTTTTCTGAAGCTTTTGCCAAGATGCTAATGCCAGTGCGGCGCCCAGCGGCTCCCATCCGGGCCCCGCTCTGGAGAGGAGCTGGCTGGGTTCCTGGCCATACCTGTCATCCTTTTATTTGATGTTATTGACTTTAGCAGCGTCCTTGGGTGATGCTGCGCAGGCACACAAGTGGATTGTTTGCAGAGAAGAAAGCAAACACGTTTCTCTTAATGAAATGCATTAAAGAATTATCTTCTTGTCAGCCCGTCTTGTAGGAGTGGTGTTTCCAAGCCCTGTTAAAATTGCTTTATAGACTCCCCGACTGCTGCAACCCACTGGGGGGGGGGGGGTGGTAATCACATTAGGTGTTTCCTGCTGAGCCTGGCAGGACTTGGTCAGTGGTTTAAAGGAATGATTCCAATAACACAGCCAGCCCACCAGTAGCTGGGTGATGCTAATTAAAACAACCTGATGCCACATTAGCCCAAACGGGGAATTCATTTCCACTGATGCTTCCTCTCAAACACAGACTAAGAAGAGGCCATTTACAAAAACGAGCTTCAGTATCACACTGTCCTCAGAGGCCAGGGTAGGGGGAAAGCATTGCAGGGGAAACCTCATACTGATACAAATTTTTAAAATATGATTTTTAATTGATTTCAGAGAGAGGAAGGGAAAGGGAGAGAAAGATAGAAACATGGATGAGAGAGAAACATTGATTGGCTGGCTGCCTTCTGCATGCCCCCTACTGGGGATCCAGCCCAAATACCCGGCAAGCGCCCTTTAATGGGAATTGGACCTCGATCTCCTGGGTCATAGGTAGACGCTCAGCCACTGAGCTACACTGACTGGGCCTGATACAAATTTTTAAATCACGTTTTAGTTTTGATTGCAAGCATCTCTCACCTGTGCAATCAAATCATAGACGTTCCTATGATACAATAAATCTCAGTCTATCGGTTTCATTGACCTCTGTGAGGTGAAGGCCAAGCCGCCCTTATGTGGATGTGCTCCCCAAAGTCCACTCACCATGGCGTGGATGAAGGTTATGTCTCAAAGGGCCCCCCCCCCCCACTTCTGCTCTCCAGGCCCTCAGGTCGCCTTCACCCACATTGCTCTGGGGCTGGTCTCTGTGGCATAGAATACAGCGGAGGTGACGTCTGTCACTCGTAAGGTTGGGTTGGTTCCCTCCCGTGAGTGGCTTTTCTCGAGGGAAGCGGCTGCCATGCTGTGAGGATGCTCAAGCCGCCCACAGGAGGCCCCGAAGCACAGAAATGAGGGATCCGTCCAGCAGCTATGCAAAACAATAGATGCTGATGGTTGTAGGCGTCTCACATTTTAAACGGTGATAGGTAACTAACTTCAGATCTCAGCGCTTTAGAAACGGAGCGTTTCCATAATGAAAAGTTCTGCGATGTGAGAGTGACTTTGGAACCGAGGAGCGAGCAGGAGCTGGAGGAGCTGCAGCACTTTGGTCAGAGGCCTAGTAAATGCTTAAAACGCCCTGAACACAAGGACTTAAAGGGAAGTAGAGAAAGCCTCATGGAAAACTGGAGTTTAGCCTCCTGCTGCCTGCAGTGTTGTGCCAGGGAGGAAACGCGCCTGAGGGCTCCATGCCCCGGGGGCGAGCAGGGGGCAGCCGACCCCTGACGCTCATCACTGATGCTTCCCTCCCCCCTCCCTTCCTCTCTCTGAAATCAATAAACACGTATTTTTTTAAAAAAGAAAAAACAAGTGAGCGTCAAGGTGGATGGGAGGCCTGAGCTGTTCGCGTGGCCTCCCGGTGCGTAGAGGGGGACGTGGCCTCAGCGAGTTCCGAGGCACGACCGTCCTGAGTTCCCTCCTGTGCTCCCATCGCCCGGCAGCAACCTGAGGGGCCCCCACACCTGGCGGGAAGGGGCAGGACCCCCTCTCCGCAAGCCCCCTGCGCCCAGAAACCGCAGCCTCCCGCCCCCCCGGACGCGGGTTGTTCCCTAACAGGGCCATTTCCTTGGCAACCCCCAGCAGCCTCCACGTGGGCACACGTGAAAACCCAGTTTGTACGTTTGGCGTTTTCATTTCTGCTGCGGACAGCGTCATGAGGGGCTCAGAAACCTAATGAAAAGGCTCGCCGACGCCCCACGAGGCAGAGCCCCACGGCCGTGACCTGGGAGGGTGGCGGTGACACCTTCACCTCCACTGAATGGTTCACCCGAGAAGCCCGCGGGGATGCGCCCGCCTGGGGGTGTCCTGGGGTGGGGCCCCGGTCAGGCCGCCCGAGCCGAGTCACAGCACACAGAGGCCCTTCCAGCGGCACTTCTCTTAATCACATCTGCGCCCTGACTCTAATCCACACGTTAAAGTTACAAGAGAACCTGCGTCTCTCTTCACAAAATGCCACAATAACTGAAAACAAAAATATCCAGCGTATGTGGATCTTTCTCCCTCCTCTGTAAAAAAATGACGTTTTCACATATTTTTAAAATCGAATCACCAGTTTCTTTGAGGACGGGGCAAATGCTACTTTTAAGTACATATTGAACATTACCTATATTTTCTGTAGCAGGAAACCAGGACGATAGGAGAAGCACACGAGCGCCGGAGAGTGAAAGCCCATCTCGTGGTGGTCACGGTCGTCTGCCCGGCGCCTTAGGGACCATCCAAATGCGTTTTGAATGATGCTGCAGGAGACGCGGGGCGCGACGCAATGAATTCAGATCATCAACGGCGCGTCCGATTCTGTTGTTAGCTCCTGTTACCTTTCGGTGACAACGCCGGGAAAGCATGCCACGGGGCGGTCGGCGTCCGGGCGACGCCGTCCTGGGGCGATGGGGCGGGTGGCCGAGCTGTTCCTACGGGATGCGAGGCACGGGCCCCGTTCCCACCGTCTGTGGAGCCCTCGTTCCACGCAGCGCGGACGCGGCTGCGAGTCGCTCAGGAAATGCCCGTGAGGCGCTGATGACCCGCCGTCCGTGGCGTCGGGGGCGCGGGCCCTGGTCTTAAGGAGCCTGAGTCCGAGGCCGTGCAGCCGCGGTGACTTTGGCAGATCTGAGCGTGTGGCCGTCGGCGTGGCCGCCCGTGGGGCTCGCTGGTCTCGGCGCAGGGCGGCGCCCGGGGCGCGGAAAGAGGGGCCGCTGGAAGGGCTTCGCGGGCAGACGCCGACGAGCGCCAGCCGTAACTAAGGGTCGTCGTCACTGTGAGGCCAGCACTCGGCAGCCTCCAGTACCCTGTTGGATTACTTATATTTCCTAATTATTCCTCCCCCGTCGCCGTGGAAGCTGGGATCCAGCGCAGAGGCTCCTCGTGGGAAGGGGACCGATGGGCGAGCCGGCAGAACATCCCCCTCGTCGACACCCAGGCGCGGTTTGGGTTCAGGTCCAGGAAACGACGACTGCGCGGGGCCCAGAGAATCAGACTCTGTTTCCGGCCCAGAGAACGTCGTCCAGGGTGTTGCCGGGAGGGGGTGCGGTGCCGGGTGGGTGCTGGAGACACCAGGGGGTGTGGGCTGTGTAACCACGACCCTGCACCCCGAGGCGAACACAGAACAGTCCTGAACGTAAACTGCAAGTGAAAAAATATATATAAAAAATTAAAAAGTGGCCTTTCGCTCAGGAGAACATCGAGCCAATTCTTTTTTGACGTGTTGCTCACAGATCGACCGCCCACACCGAGGCCAGGGCGGATCCTTTTACTTTTTTATCTACATTTTACTGAAAACTGCGCGCTGGGCTCCTTTGTTTCTGGCACAGTCGCACCGGGCGGTGCCCGCCTGTCCTCCGAGGTCACAACCCGTGACCCCCTGCCCTGCGGGCCCACGGGGAGGCTCGGGCGGGCGAAGAGCGGCTTCAGGGTGGAAAGTGACGGCCGCGGGAAAGGCCGCCACATCCCCAGAGGGTCAGGAAATCACATATTTAATGTTTTAAATAAGCCCCGTAGCCCACAGGGCAAAGTAAAATCCGTAACGAACGTCCACGGAGAGAACTGCCCCCACGCTCACCCCGGTCGGCTCCGCTTCGCGCCCGCAGAGGGAACAGGGCCGTCGGTGTCCTGCGGGTGTGACTCCGGCTCCTTCGGGCAAAGCGGGCAAACGCGCCTGTGCCCTCGGCCCCTCCCCGACGCGTACGCGGTGGTTCCCGCGCCGGAGGCCATGTGCCGGCGGCTCGAACCCCAGCACCCGGTTCATCTCTCAGCGCCCTAAGGGGCAGGCCCAGGGTTGGCAGGACCACGAGGATGGCCCCGATTGCGTCCGAGCCGTGCAGGAGCACCTGAGGGCGAGAGGGCCTCTCCGCCCAGCCTCCCAGCACCGGAGCCCAACCTGCGCGGAACAAAACGCGCAGCCCCCGGCTCCCGCTGCGTGAACACACGGGCGCCGACGAGAGCCACGCGGACACAGCAGCGATTTACCAAACTCGTCCTTAACACCGTGGACAGCCGGGTGCCTATCGGGCCTGCCGGTCGGGCCCGTGTGACGTAGGACAGATCCGTCCGGTAAAGCTCAGCTCCGATATCGGCTGATGGAAACGGAACTGGGGGGAAAGGCAAGGAGCGCTTAGATGAGGATTCACCGTCTCCCCTCCTCCTAAATATACCTCCGTGAACAGTCATCTCTTTGTCCTGAGCAACACTCAGCGGCTGGGGGAGGAAACCTGTTCCCCGGGCGCGGAACCGGAGACTGGCGAGGGGGCCGCGGCCGCCTCGGGCGCACACTGCGGGCAGTGATGAGTAAAATTGAATCTCTTTCTACGAGAGACACGGTCATCGGCAGACAGCGGAGCCTCGTCGCACGCGGCGGGAACGAGACGGCGCCCGTTGCCGGAGCTGGGAGGCGGTTCCACGGGTCACAGAACACACACCGGCGTGAAGAACCGCCCCGCAGCCGCTCGCAGGGGGCTGTGTTTTCCGTCGGGTTGCAAACAGTTCACAAAAGCCACAGTTAAAGCTTTATCTTGAGGTTACACGCGCGCATCTGCGCGCCTCCCCCACCCCAGGCGGCGGGACCCTCCCTCACCATGCGTTTCCTTTGCAGGACACGCGCGGCAAGGAGACCGGAGGCCGCGGGGACGCTCTCGCGTCGCTGGTTAGAGCCGTGGGAACTGCGGTGACCAGACAGCTACGCTCCGGCTCCCACGATTAGCCCCTTTGATTCGTGGCTCGGGCAGGTGTTGCTTGAAGCAGTTTATATTTTCAATAAATGATTAAGACACATCTCAGGCACAACTTATTCTGCTCCCAAGAAAAATAATATTACCGGGAAAACCAGCAGCACTGAATTTATTTTACCTCCGGGCTACGGGGGGCGAAGGAAAGAGGACGCGAGGGAAAAACCGCGTCGGGGCCGCCCTTCCAGGAGGCGAAACTGTCGTTTTCCCGTCTCTTCCAACGCGCTTCCCTCTTTATGGACAACGTCCCGCAACGTGGGCTCCCGGGTCCGACGCGCTCGCCAGCTTCGCGTCCGCTGGCCGTGTACCTAACCCCTGGGAACCCCACTGGGCGCTATTACTCGACGGTCACGCTTTATTTTGCAGCTTCGCCGAGGCGTAACCGACATACAACAAGCCGCGTACGTTGAAAGCGTACGACCCGATGGCCTCTCGGTGTGTCCGCGAAGCCACCACGATGATTCCAACGACCGTGCCCTCGGCCCAACAGCCTCCTGTGCCCTTGGTACCACCCAGCCCGCTCGCCGGGTCCCTGCTCTGCTCCTGGCCCGCGGAGATCAGTCAGCTTTCAGGCGCTTTACACATCGAATCAGACGGTAGCGAGGAGCTCGCCTGGCGCCTATCAGCACGGCTTTGCGGTCGGCCCACGCTGCGTCACGGGGCAACGGGCGGCCAGCTCGTTCCTTTCTGTTGCTGAGTCATTCCGTTCCGGCCCTGGATGGGCCACGGCGCGTCCTGGGGTCCGCCTGTCGCCTTTCCTGGGCGTCGGGTCCCCCGTTGCGATTGGTGCCTGCGTCCGGGCGGGGGCCTCCCACCCACCCCCGGCGTGTCTTCCCCTCTGACTTCCCGGCGCCCCCTCTTTGAAGAGCCAGGATGCCCCGGATCAGGCCACGGGCCGGTTGCTTGAATCTGAATTTCCAGACTAACACTCCTCTCCTGGTTTCAATCATCATCTTATTTCCCCCCTAAAATTGTCCTTAATTCTCGGCCTCTGGAAATGGCCGGGGCGGAGCGGCTGATGGTGCCCCGGCCGCAGACGCAGGGCCTCTCGTTCCTCAGCCTCTCGGGACGGCTTCCCACCCCGGATGCGGGATTCACAAAAGCACACGTCCCCCTAAAACCACTCCTTCTGCCAAGGTCAACGCAACGTGTTACCTTCCCTTCAATTTTGCTTC
Source organism: Miniopterus natalensis (assembly GCF_054644295.1). Taxonomy (NCBI): domain Eukaryota; kingdom Metazoa; phylum Chordata; class Mammalia; order Chiroptera; family Miniopteridae; genus Miniopterus; species Miniopterus natalensis. Next base: position 755,792 of record NC_142095.1, on the reverse strand, counting down.
TTTAGCTAAAATCATTCCGTTATGTCTGCGATGGCGTCATTTACTCAGCACCCCGGCTCGCATCTGAGATGATCTCCACGTCACCCCTTTTATTCGCCCCTAGGGCCTGTCCGTCTCAAGTCGTATTTTCCTCTGAAATACATCTCAGAATAATCTCTTCCCCTCAATTTTTGCGCCACCCACCCACCCACTCCCTCTATCGCAGAACAAAAAGCCCCGTGATTGCTTGTCGACCCCTCACCTTTCACGCCCCTTTCCAGTCGGGCATCAAGTCAACAGCCCCCCAAGTGACTTTGTCTTTGTCCTTTGACCCCCGGCTGTCTGTCTGTACCAGAAAGTCAGCCCCGGGCGTCAGGCTCAGCAGTGGGGGCCCCGCCCCTCCCGGGAGAGCAGGCCCGGCCTCCCCAGCGGGCCCGTCCTCCCACCCGCGGCCTGGTCCCCGCACGTCCACACTGCCTCTGTCCCTATTACTTCTCCCCCCAACGGGAAGCGGCCGGACCCCGGCACTAACCGCTGGGCCGCGTCACTCCCGGGGACACGGCATCTTCTTTTTCATCCGCAAAGCCGGGCTTTGAAGATCAAAAAGGTGATCTGTAAATACCCTGCATGGGTAAGGGATCAGTCAGTGTCAGCTGCTGGGACCGGACAAACCCCGCTTGTTGCCGCAGACAAGCGCGGAGCGCGAAGGGCGAAGGGCGAAGGGCGAAGGGTGAAGGGCGAAGGGCGAGGGGACTGGGCTCCCGGGCAGCGAGGGAGGGCGAAGACCGCTGGCCGCTCAGGCTCATTGAAAATCAGGCTCGGCAACTCCCCGGCCGGGCGGCCAGGGAAACGCTTTGCTCTCCCTGCCTCAGTTTACTTATTTGAGAATGGGGATATTACTGTCCACCCCACAGGGCCTTTTCCTTTTCCTTTTTGTCTCCCCAAGCTGTTTATTGGACAGCCCGCCCTTTCCTGTTGTACGTCACCGGCCCCTCGCTGTAAGTCCATCGACTCGTCTGCGTGGAATAAACCCGCGCCCTCCTGCCCCGGTGGTCGGCGCCTCCTTGCGCAGCCCGGAGCTGTTCCGGTTACCGTAGACGTGGGTGTCGTCTAAGACCCCGCAGCGGGGGCCTCCCGCCCTGTTCTTCTTTCTCAAGGTTACTTTGGCTGTTTGGGGTCTTTTGTGGCTCCGTGCAAGGGGTAGGATTATTTGTTCTCCACCTGTAAGAACTTGCACCGGCGTTTTCACAGGAAGGGCCTCGAGCCTGCAGATCACGTGGGTCGTACGGTCATATTAGCAGCGCTGGCTCTTCCAATCCAGGCGCATGGGCCACCTCTCCATCCACTTGCGTCTTCCTCGGACGCTTCCTCCCGCGGCTGATCGTTTTCTCCCCGGTTAAATGTATTCCTGGCGCTTTATTATTACGGGGTTTCCCTGAAGGAAAACCGAAGCCATTCCTGGGAGGAACCACCCGTTTCCTCAGTTCCGCCACCTTTTATTTATCAGGAGACTGGGCTCACGGGCAGTTTTCCGGCCTGTTTTGTGGGATGTATTTATCATTAGACTGCATCTAGCTTTCACTTACGTTCCGTTGTTTTTTCTCTTTGCCCTACAACCGTGAAAATTATAGAAAAACCGAATCTCTGCTCCCTGTGGGCCCAGCCCTGGGTTGGAGGGTCCATCCTCAGCTGATGGTCCTGAGGAAACCCTTGGTGACACCCGTACACAGGGGGGCCTTGGTCGTTTCCCTCGACTTTCGCCGCTCTCGTGCCTGGTCATTTCTACAGCAGGCCCAGCAAACGACGGCCTTTTTCCAAACCTGGCCCACTGCCCGTCGGAGAAAATCAAGTTGAAATGGGAGGCAGCCCCGCCCGTGGTTTGTTTTGCTCCACGGGGGTCGAGTGGAATGGTTCTGACAAAGGCCGTTTGGCTGGCGAAGTCCGACGCAGTCACTCTGACCTTTACTGAAAACGTCCGCTAAGCCTCGCTCCGAAATATCAACTCATCCCCAGCGAGGGGGGTGCTTTCCTAACACGCTGCCAGATGTGGGGCGCCAGTGGCTCGAATCTCTCGTGACTTCGCTATCTGTCCCTGCTGTGGACACTCACGCTCTAATATGCGCAGCATTTAGCTTCCATTTATAGCTGCCTCATACCAGCCAATTAATTTATCTTTTAAATTCAGTCAAGTTTAAAGATTTTAAAAAATCAGAAAAAAACATGTGCCTGGCAGCCCGTGGTAAAATAAACGGTTGAATGAAAATGTTTCACTGCTCAGTCCGATGCGCGGAAACACGCTTAGGGTGAGGACCAGCTACCAGCACTTACGCTAAATTCCCTCTAATGATGCGTGAAGTCAGGCGGGCAGGACAGCAAATCAGAGTTATTAGGCGGGTGTTCCTGTCGCCCCAAGATACGTAACCGCATCTCTCAGTTCCCCCCAACTCGTCGCTAACCCCCAGTGCCCTAGACTCTTCCCCGGCCTTGGACCACTGTTGTTCTCATATATTCACTGAAGTCATTTCCCTGCTTAAATTCCCTCCTGCCTGACACCACGTTACCCCTAAAACACTCTATTAGTAAAACCCCCCCCAAGGGTCATTCACTGCCTGGCATTTTCTGCCGCGTCTGCCAGTATCCTTTTCACGCTCCTCATTTCTAGTTTGCGTCGCAGAAACGAGTGTACACGTCTCTCTTCAGTGATCGTATTGCAAATTCCTTGAGGGCAAAACATATATTTTAGGCATCGGCGGATTCATACACCAGGAGCCTAACTCTAGAGCTCATGCGTATAATCCCCCCAATGACCCCAAAGACTGGGGGAGAAATAGGGGAGCTTAATACTTCCCAGAACTGGGGAACGAAGAGACGTTAAGCATAGCTAAGAAATAAAAAGGTTGATGTCTGCAACAGTATTGGGAGGAAATCACCACGTAGCTTCCAAATTAGCACAAATCTCCCTAAAACGATGCGGACACGGAGCAGAAGCGAATGAAGACGTGTGCTCAGTGTCCAACCCGTCACCCAATACACAGGCGTGTCAGCCCCACCCGGCCTGCGATCTCCCACCGTCGTGTGACTACGACAACCTCCGCCTTGAACCCAGGTCTCGTATCAGCTGAGTGAGAGGAAAACACAGCCGGAGGAAAACAGATGGAAGAACTGGCTCCTGAGGAAACACCGGGTATTCAGAGCCCTCACTGTGTTTTCTAGGCCAATATTCTCAACCTTAGTTAAAAAATGTGAATTGATAAATATAGGGATCTACCTTCAAGTGTTATGGGATCTACCTTCATTAAAAGTACTTCCTTAAAATACTAAGTGGCCCTGGCCGGCTGCGCAGTTGGTTAGAATGTCGTTCCCGATACGCCAAGGTTGTGGGTTCGATCCCTGGTCGGGGCACATACGAGAACCATCCAACGATGCATTAATAAGTGGAACAAAAAAAATCAATGTTTCTCTCGTTCTCCCTTCCTCTCTCTCTAAAATCAATTTAAAATTTTTGAAAATAATAAGTGAAATGAGAAAAATCAATATCACGCCTCATGCCCCTGTGCTGAGAACTGCTGGGCTATTCTTCAGCACAAAGAAGGAGGGACTCTGGCCATTTGCTACATCACGGGTGAAGCTCGAGGGCGTTATGCTTGAGTGAAACAAATCACAGAGAGAAAACTATTGTGCGATCTCAGTTATGTGCCGAATCTAAAAATAGAGAACTCACAGAAAGCAAGAATAGATGGGTAGTTGCCAGGGCAAGAGGGCGGGGGAGAGGCCTGAAGGTGGGGGGGAAGCGGGCGTCCAGGCGTCAGGTGAGTCAGCTCTGCCGGCCTAGCACCGCTGGGTGGGCCCGGCCACCGGGACTGCGCCCTGTCCTTGAAAGTCGTCAGGATAAGAAATCTTAAAGGTTCTCATCACAACAATAACGAATAAAACAGTAACTGTGGGAGGTGATGGCGTGTTAACCTTATTGCGCTGGTCATTTGACAAAGTATAAATATTCCAGATCAGCACGTATGCTTTACTTATTTATTTATTTTTAAATATATCATTTTGATTTCAGAGAGAGGAAGGGAGAGGGAGAGAGAGAGAAACATCAATGATGAGAGAGAGTCATGGATCGGCTGCCTCCTGCAGGCCCCCGACTGGGGATCGAGCCCCCAACCCGGGCCTGTGCCCTGACCGGGAATCGAACCCCGATCGCCTGGATCCCAGGTCAACACTCAACCGCTGAGCCACGCCAGCCGGGCAGCACATATGCTTTAAACTCACACAGTGTTTTCTACGTCAATTATATCTCCATAAAGCTGGGGAAAAAGAGACAGAAATTCTGAATCACTGGGTCAGTTAATTAAACACACACAAAAAACCCACAAAACAAAAAATAACCAAACAACAGCAAAAACCTCTCCAGGCAGGTGGTCAGGAGAAGGCCGCGAGGGTCACCGAGGGAGACGACGCGCGGGCGCCTCTCATCGCCGCAACCAGACAGCGTTTCAACGCCTGCAGGTCGTTCAAAAAACCTGTCGCTGCGGGAAAGTCGCCACGTTTCCCCTTCGATACTGGGTCACAGACCATTTTCTATCTGCAGCAATTACGAGCTGTTTGCTCTCGTTTTCCCAGGGACCGGCTGCTCAGATGAATTGCAAAACTAAACACGCTCCGGGCGCTCACCACAAGCACCTCGGATTGAGCCCCACAGCCGGCGGCTGACACCGCACAGCTCGCTCAGCAGCAGAACAAATGTTTTCCTCAAAAATGAAACACCCGGTTGTCCTACTGACCATGAGACTGATTGAGAAGAAAAGGGAAAGGTTCTGACCCGGTGGTAACGTATTCCAAATAATTAAAATTACATGACATCGGGGAGGAAATCCAAAATATTTACGCTTGACGAAGCCAGATTGGCAGGTGATTCTCGGCTGCGTGAATCGGCTGCAGCCGGACAACGCGGGGCATCGGGTGGGTGAGCCCTGAATTACCAGCGTCACGTTCTGCGGAATGAGCGCAGGGCCCCACGGCTCCCGGGTCTGCAAGGCCCCGTTTTCACAGCGAGCACAGGCTGCTTTTTATGTCGAATCCACACGACACCCAACGCTGCTCCTCACAGGAGCTTGTCTCTAAATCCGCCAGGCCCGTCGCCACCCTCGGGGCCGGGACCCCCAGTGGCCACCGGCTGGCGCGTGGAGGGCCCACTGTGAACATGGAGAGCTGGGAACACAGGGAATTCTTCTGGCATCCGGAGATTTGGGGACAAGAAAACCGTTTGAATCCTAAAACGAGTTATCCAAACACTTTAAAACTTCACGATGGTGAATTTTCGTGCTCTCAGATATTTGTAATGTCTCCTTTACATTTATTTTACCGATGCCGCCGAATTCTTTCCTGTTACGGGAGATAATAGCAATATTATTATTTATAGTAACCGATATTTTGAAATTTATCATTTAAGCTGAATGCCCCTCTCTGGGATATTAATATTAAACTTCATAATACTTCACTTTGTCAGCTATATTGGTTCATTTCTAATGACTGGGGGTAAGTTTCGTGACCCTCCCCCAACTCAAGAAATACCCCTACATCTGTGCAGTTTTAGAGGAAAAGTCATTTGATTCTGAAAATAAATTTCTTGATGAGGCTGAATGCATATCACACACAAAATAGCCTCCATCTCAAGAAGAGGCCATCGCAACGCCTACGGAGTGTTAAATATAAAGACTCAGCCCCCAAACTGACTATAGGACTCAGCACTGTCCCTCCTCCGTTTAACACCCGAGGAAACCCTGGGAGCCACACGACACGCTCACCAGCGACCTCGTGGGAGAATCCAGGTTTCTGGAAACTCTCCCGAGAATCCTCCCCGTTTGCCGTTCATAACAATGGCTCTTGGTTGGAGACTCGATGACTCGGTACATTTCTGCTTCTTAGGAGCCAAGCAGAGCCAGGTCAGCCTGGCCGGTGTGGCTCAGGTGGTTCAGTATCGAGCCAAGAGCCAGGAGGTCCCCAGTTCGATTCCCGGTCGGGGCCCAGGCCCAGGTCGCCAGCTTGGTCCTCAGAGGGGGGTGCGCACGAGGCAGCCGACCCATGACTCTCATCACTGAGGTTTCTATCTGTGTCTCCCTCTCCCTTCCTCTCTCTCTAAAATCAAGAAAAACATTATATTTATATATATATAATATATATATATATATTATATATATACTATTTTTTTAAGAAGAGCAGAGTCAGATGAGTCACTGCCATGGCTCAGGCTCCAATTCAGTGCCTCCCGGCCCCCGGCCGTGGTGACCATCAGCTCCTCGGACCTGGTGTCATGAAAACCAAACCACCCTGCTCCCGGGCGGCTTCACCCAGATCATACAACAAACACACTCCTAGCACCTCAGAAACACTGACACAGGAAGGTCTCGTGGTCGTTTCCAAGGGAGACAGTGTAGATCTTAGGAAGTGAGTCTGCTTCTTCCAGAAGATACACCCTCAGCGTAAAAGTTCAATTCACCAGCTAACATAGAAATATCCTCTAAAAGCCCCAAGTCCCTTAGCTCACAAAACAAACTTCTGGTCTATAATTTGATCAACTAAATGGATTTTCCCACTAGAAAAATTATGCCCCGTGAAGACAAATAGTCCTGAACCGTAGGCCACACAGATCTCTAATTTTAAACCAACTGCCGATCTGTTTTTTTGAGATGGTCTCTGGTGAATCTGGTCTGTTTCAATTTCTCACCTGTCTGCGGAACAAATGATAATATAGTTAGTGCGAGGGCCCTTCGCAAAACCGGGAGTCGTTACCGCAACACTGGCCATCAGCCCACGGAGCCAGGCCTTGTGCTTGATTTGCTCAGCCCTGGATCCCTAGCATAGGACGTGTCGCAGAGAGGAGCTCAGTCGCTAGTCGGCTGTGGATGGACGGACGGACGGACGGATGGATGGATGGATGGATGGATGGATGGATGGATGGATGGATGGATGGACGGACGGAAGGATGGACGGACGGAAGGATGGACGGACGGACGGATGGACGGACAGGTGGATGGATGGATGGATGGATGGATGGATGGATGGATGGATGGATGGACGGATGGATGAGTGGATGGATGGATGGATGAGTGGATGGATGGATGGATGGATGGATGGATGGATGGATGGATGGATGGACGGACGGAAGGATGGACGGACGGACGGATGGACGGACAGGTGGATGGATGGATGGATGGATGGATGGATGGATGGATGGATGGATGGATGGACGGACGGAAGGATGGACGGACGGACGGATGGACGGACAGGTGGATGGATGGACGGATGGATGGATGGATGGATGGATGGATGGATGGATGGATGGACGGACGGAAGGATGGACGGACGGACGGATGGACGGACAGGTGGATGGATGGATGGATGGATGGATGGATGGATGGACGGACGGACGGACGGACGGACGGACGGACAGACGGACAGGTGGATGGATGGATGGATGGATGGACGGACGGACAGATGGAGAAAACGTCAGCATGGTGATTATGAAAACCAGTCCGGAATAGTGCACTGTGCTCTGCTGCGTCACAGCATTGCTTTTAGTGCATATACTTGAGAAACCATTTCACTTACGCTATGTAAGCCCAAGAATCGTGAACAAAGTAAATAATAAAAAGCGCCGTTCCAAGCGACAGTGACAACCTGCATTGGTCCTGCTTCAATGATCATCTAAATGATATTCACTTGAGACAAGCACAAAGCACGACACCCTCTAAAAGATACGTCAGTGTTTTGATGTTTTACACATAAAAAGAGATAGCATTTTAAGCCTTTATCTTTTGTGTAATAATAAATGTTCACTTTCAGATAGTTCCATTTCCCTTATTTGTTTAATGACAGTCACAAATAGATTTTTTTAAACTGTTCTAATCTGCTTTAATTATTTTCCAAAGAGTCTGAGCACACGCAGTAGATACACTGTTGGAGGAACAGGCCCACCTGCTGAGCAGAGATCACTGTCCCCAAACTACCACAATTGTTCTATCTTTTCTAATAATTCTATTTATTAGTTAGTTAGTTATTAAATATGTCTTTATTGATTTCAGAGAGAGGAAGAGAGAGGGAGAGGGAGAGAGAGAAACACTGATGAGAGTCACTGATCGGCTGCCCCCCGCATGCCCCCCACTGGGGACCGAGCCCGCAGCCCGGGCCTGTGCCCCGACCGGGAATCGGGCCTCCATCTCCTGGATCCTGCGGCGATGCTCAGACGCTGAGCCACACCGGCCGGGCATTTTCAATAATTTTAGGAAGTTGAAGTTTCCACACACACGTGCTTAGGCACCGGCACTCAGACAGTTGTGAAATGACATTTACAGGTCTCCGCAACCAATGGCACACGCGCCTCCGCAAATAGAAATGACCTCTGAGGTTTTTTAAAGGGCAAAAGCATCTGGGAAATCTTTAAAAACTTAAAACAATAAGCACGGAATTGATTTATGTTCCAAGTATTGGGGCTGACAAGGGCCGGGCCGGCCTTGACTGGCGCGTGGAATTTTACGTACTTCAAAGTGACAGTCACAAGCCGATTAGCGCCCCTGCTGAACGGCCTTCATATGCGCGGTGATGTTCCTACGTTATCTAACTAACGGCTTTACCGCGACAGCCGTTTTCTTCTCTGTTACCGTGAGGAAATAGCAAACAAGAGAGTCTCAGCGAGTTGCCTAGCGTCTCAGGGCAAACGCGTCCGGGGTCCGGGTGGGCAGGGGTTCCGACGCCAACCTTGTGCCCCCCGGGACCTCGGCAGCCCCGCTTCCCGGCCGCCCAGGGTCCCAGCAGGGCCCTTCCCGGCGGCACAGCCCCCATTGCAAGGGTGCCACACCCGCCTGCTCCCTCCCACGATGTCGTCGGACTTTTAGCAGAGTTTCGTTGTTAAAAATTCATAGTAAACGAATGTCCTAGATCTCTGCCCTTCTCAGCTCAGCAGAGGAACTAAGATTTCCTAGTTGTCAAAACTAATTTTACTTGTAACTTTAATACACATTTGAGGCTACCTAAAAAAACGGAAAAAAAACAAAAAACCAACAAAGACAAATGTCGAACGGATGCAAAGGAACGTAGGAGGAAAGGAAGGAAGGAGAGCGAGAGGGAGAAAGAAAAAAGAGGCAACGCTTGCAGACAGACAGAAGGACGGCGTCTGGAAACCCCCCGCACCCCCTCCGTCTGCGTGAGAAACGTGCCCACACGACAGATGGCTGCCCGTTGCATTTCCATTTAACAAAACCAACCGTGCCCCACGGCCGCCGCTGTTCAGACGCGTTGCTGTAGTGTTTTTGCTGTGGAAAGAGATCTGTAATAATTTGAATGTTTTTGAGTAAGAAACGGTTGAGCAAATTACAGCCCGTATTTTTCACGGGATCTGAACCAATTTGCTTTTCAGAGTAAGATCCACGCGCCCTGACCCGGGTGAACCGACTGCGCTGAAGTGAGGCCCCGGACCAGGGGAGCCAGCTGCGGAGCGGTAATTTTAGTATATTCACGTCGATGTGTAAAAAGTTTTAAATGAGAGAAAACTGCGTTTGTGTTACTAGAAGCAGAGAGAAAGCCGGGGGCGTGAGTGCCCATCTGTTCACGCCTGTTATTTTAGGAGATTTAGGTTTGGCGCAAAGGAAGCAAGTGCATCCTCCTTTATCCCCTTTACGGGCCTCGGTCCCGTTGGAATTGTTCGGAAGCTGGATGATGTTAAAATTTAAAGAGCCCTGGCGGGTGCGTCTCAGCGGCCAGAGCACCGGCCCGCGCGCCAAGGGCCTCAGGTTCGCCTCCGGGCGCGGGCGGCACCTCGGAGGCGGGCGGCCGATGGGTGCGTCTCTCCCATCGATGGGTCGCTCTCTCCCCCGTCTCAGTTGGGACGATATTCGCAAAAAAGGAAATGCTGGTGCTGTTGGTTTCGGCGCCTTTCCCGGGAAACCGTCCCACTGGAGCGGAGACACAGCACCCCAGCGGGCACCCCGGTGGGCACCCCGGCGGGCACCCCGGCCGCGCCGACACCTGCGCCGACTTCCAATCAGAGGCCACTGGTGATTTTCGGTCCACCTGGGACAGGGCTGTGGCCGTATTTCAGGACTTCCCCGGGCCGCTGAAAGTCAGGGAAGTATTATTTCATTCACGCTCATGCATCATCTCCCTAAAACGTCCACAGAGCCCCATGTTCCGAGAAGAAAATGACGCTTCGATAAAGAAAAAGATACGTTTAATCAGCTCCCGTAAATCAGATGATTTTAAAGCTGCCGTTTAACATCAAGCATGGTCTTTATTACATATTTTAGTACCTCGTTGTAACTATGGGTCTGTAGGTTCCACGCATCAGGGAATGTGTCTGTTTTATCTCTATCTTTGAACCTCGCCAGCGCCTGGCGCCACGTCCACCCAGCTGCCTGTGGTTTTACGGTGCCCCCTGAATACGCGAAAGTGTGAGCGAGCGAACGGGGGAGCCGAGGGGGGCGGCTGGAAACCGCGTCCTGTCCTGACGCCCAGGGAGCGGAATCGTCCGGGAAGGAAGAGGTGGGCGGAGGCGTCGGCCACCCGGTGGTCCCGTCGGAGCAGAGAGAGGGCCCCTGCGAGTAAGGGAAGGCGGGCGCCTTACGCGGTGCAGTTAGGCTGGTGTCCAGTTATAAAATTCAAGTTTTTATGCATATTTTACGTAAGAAATATTGACACAGAATGCAAAGAACTTAATGGGTGAGTTCCAAGACGCCCCCAGAACCGTTACCATATAAACCGACACTAAAATACTAAAATATAGGGGGTCCCCAAAAAGGAATAACACACACTTTGAATAATCACACATTTCGTTTTCAAAACTGAGCCCTGGCTGTTAAAGGGTGCGTATATTTTGGGGGACACCCTGTGTTTTCTCACTTAGGGGTAAGGCCACGGGCACCAGGCCTCGGTGCCGCTGCAGAAACTCCCGAGCTGAAGCGCAGGAGGCGGAGGGAGCTGGGCCCTGCCAGCCTGGGCCCTGCCAGCCTGGGCGCCACGGCGGTAAATCGCCAGCTCGTTGGGGCAGCATCCTGGCCCGTTTTCTTCTCAGATTATCTGCCGAGCTGCGGGCCCCTTTTCCCGGCTTCTCCCCCGTTATCCTGCTCACACCCGCAGGGCCCCCCCCAGCCCTGGGCTCTGTTCTCCGTCCATCACGCTCCCAGCTGCGGGACAGAGAGGGCCCGGAGCACTGCTAAACCAGGGCCTGCGGAGGAGGAGATTATTTTCTCTCGGGTCCTGAGGGGCAGGACTGAGCCTCCTGTCTGTCTCCCGTTCCGTCTGAGAGGCCGCTCGTCCCCCCAGGGTCCCTGCTCATGGCCGGGGCGGGAGCTTGGTGGCGACACCCAGCCCGTCGTTAAGGCCTGCAAGGGGCCCAGCCACCCCCTTCTATTTGCATCTAAACCAGGGGCTGTGCGGGGAGGGGGGGCACCGGGAGGTCGCTACCTTGGAATAAAAAGCAATGACCTGAAAAAGAAGGGTCTCTTATGCTGAGCGAAGCAAGCCAGTCGGAGGACAAGCACCATAGGCTCTCACTCCTACGTGGAATCCACTGAGCAAAATAGACCAAAAATAAACCCGGAGGCTGGAAACGTGGGGCAGACTGAGGATGTCAGAGGGAAGGGGGAGACTCACCCAACAGCTCACATGCGAATGCGCCTAACCCACGGGCACGTGACTGTGCGGTGAGGCCCGGGGGGCAGAGGGGGCGGGGGGCCGGCCGCCCTCAGACTCCCAGAGGCCCCCGTGACCCCCGGAGCCCCAGGCCACCTCATCCTGTTACAAACTACCTTGAAACGTTTCTGGAAGTAATAAATCTTTCATTGAAAATGCATCTTCATTACCGACGCTTGAACGTACAGGAATGTCTGAGAAACTCTTGACGTTATGAATGTGTAAAACCTCAAAGCTAGTCATTCTATAAATAAAAATCATTAATGTTTCATCAGAGGAAGATTTCCTCCATGCGGGCTCCTGAATGTTTCATGGCCAATATTCGGTGAAAGGTGTGCTCTGCGGCCCGGCATCCTGGCCGCGGCATCCTGGCCGCCGCTCCCTCGGGTTCGCCTTCGCCTCAGACACAGTCCAGCCTGGGTGCGGATCGATTCTGTAGCCTCGGAGTCCATCCGGCGTCCAGTCCGACTTCTGTAAAACACGGCAGCCCAGTCATCTTAATTTTTTGTTTTTCATTTACCTTTGTTACCAGGTATGTTACGAGCACCTCCCTGGGATTCTGGAAGAGCTTCGGAAAGGGAATCACAAGACGATGCTTCTCCTTAAGGTCCCCGTGGGCTTTGGAGCCTCGCAAGATGCCCCTGGGAGAAGACAGCCTGGATTTTCTGGGGTTTTTATTTCAGGTAATAAAATACCCAAGCGGCTTACTATTTTCAGAAGAATGCCACGTCATGGTTAAGAATGTGGACGTTTGCCCGGCTGGTGCGGCTCCGTGGCTGAGCGGCGCCCCGTGAACCAAGAGGCTGCCGGTCTGAGTCCCTGCTGGGCACACGCCCGGATTACCCGTCGATCCCCCGTAGGTTGCAGGAGGCGGCCCCTCCGTGTGTCTCTCTCGTCGATTTTCTATCTCTCTCTCCCTCTCCCTTCCTCTCTCTTTAAAAAAATCAATAAAAAGATATTTTTTTAAAGAAAGAATGGAGACATTTATTTAATTTCTATTAAAGGTGACCTCAGGCACTCCCAGCGTACTTTAGGGCCATTGCCACACAGAGCTCGGCTGCAGAACGGAGGCTGGACCTGACCCACCTCAGGGTAGAGCCCGACCGGCCACTTCTGAGCGGCACAAGCTGACACCTCACGAAGGCCTCTCTCTCTCTCTCCACATCGCTGGTGGGGATGGCGCCGTCTGACCGCAGGCGACCGGAAGGATTCGACGAGAAGTCCAGTTCGGAGCTGCGCTCGGGCGTAACTGGAGGATGCTCTAGTGAGGGGGGCCCACCCTTAGGGTCATCATCACGGGAGTTGGTGTTTCGGGCCCTGAGTGAGCATAAAGGAGCCGCAGGAAGGGGGCAGAGGAGCGGAAACCAATTAAAATGTTTCGACCTGGCTTCTGATACAATGCGAAGCTACCAAGTAGCACGAAGTGCATGCTGGTCAGATTGTAGCCACCCCACTGCTACATGGAAATAAACAGCCTAATTAGCGAGCCCTTGCAAGGGCCAGCTTGCTTTAGCGGTTTTCGCCCACAAGAAAGAAACTATTTTTTCCCGTCTGACGAATTGCGTAACTCAGAGGTCAGTAACGGGCTCATGCATCACACCCCCGCCCCGCGCCCCCGGAGCCCCCGGGCACCGGTTCTAATGTGATCTGTCAGCCCTGGCCTAGCGGATTTAGCACTTACTTGTAATATATTAATAGCTTCATTTTTCGGGTTTGCTTTCTCCCAAATAGCACTAAGAAATGGATTGCCAGCTTACCGAGTCGGGGACGGAAGCAGACTGTTGAGCGTGAATTACGACCCGGGGAACAGCATCGAGATTGCAGATTTGAACATGACACATAAGAGAGAAGCTACGAAGGAGCCGGGGAGCCGGCCAGGTGGCTGAGGCACTAGAAGCGGAAGAGACGGGACCTTCTAATATGTTTTAAGCTTCACGGAGCGTTGCCAAGGAAATAACAAGAAATTTCCATCTACCTCAAAACTGGTGAACATTCCCTTGCTTTCGCTCTAAAGCACCATGGTTTTCACAGGTTTTTAAAAACGCACAGCAAACAAATGGCTCCTCGTTTAATCTGCACTAAGCGAGAGTGGAGCATGTATCAGGCGCAGGGATAAAAACCTACATCCCACAGGCCGCCGCTCCACCGTGGAAGGGCAGGGAGGGCAGTTCCCGGGTCTTTCTCACCGCCGGCCTTCGCCGTCCACACCGCACGGGGCCTGGGAGATTCCCACCAGTGGGTGGAGGGAAGAACGGACGCTGGGCTTCGTGAGCGCCGACAACTCCGCTCGGCGGAGACGCTGTCCAAGCGACGGGAAAACTGGCCTCAGCCTGGGAGAAAATAATGCAAACGACACATCTGGTAAAGGGCCCTGATCCAAACGACACGGAAACACTGTCAAAACTCATAAGAAGCCGAACAACTCGATGGAAAAACGGGCGAAAGCCGGAACAGGCGCCCGACGGAAGCACTTGAACGGGCGGCAAACAGGCACCTGGAAAGATGCCCCACGTCCCGTGGCATCGGGAAAATGCAAACCAGAGCCGCAGTCGGGCAGTGCCGCGGGCCTGCGGGAACGGAGGCTCCGGAGCTCCGCCCGCACCCAGCGCCCGCGGGAGCCTCGCCGCCTGCCCGCGGGGACGCAGATGGCGCCGGCGCTCTGGGAGTGGGTCTGGTGGTTTCCTACAGAATTAAACACACTCTCACCATATGATCCAGCATTTGCTCTCCCTGATATTTACCCAAAGTTGCTGAAAACATATGTCCACACACAGGCCTACACGCCACAGCGTAGAGCGGCTTTATGCAGAATCACAACCGTGGAGGCCGGCAGGACGTCCCCCGGGAGGTGAGCGGGTGACCAGGGAACGTCACTCAGCACTCGAAGGGAACGCGCTGCAGGCCAGGGAAGGACGCCGGGACCCTAAGGGCACGTTACGGGTTGAAATGAGCCCGGAAAGGCGACGTACTGTGTGCGTCCAACTCTGTGCCGTTCCGCAAAACGCAGACCTGGAGACAGCGGGAAGGTCAGCGGTGGCCGGAGGCTGGGGGGAGGGAGGAGTGGACAGGGCACAGGGGACGCTTAGGGCGGCGAAGCTGTTCTGCGCACACGAATGGGTCCACGAGCTTATAGAATTGAACACCGGCGGCGAGCCCCAGTGGAAACTGCAGATTTGGGGGTGATAACGAGGTGTCCGTGTAGGTTCGTCTGTTGCGAGAGGTGCACCCCTTTGCGTGGGGGGTGTCGGGGGGGGCCTGTGAGGAGGGGCAGGGTCCGTGGGAACCTCTGTGCCGTCTCCATCCTCCCAGGACCCTAACGCTGCTCCGACCGGGGAGGTGCCCGGGCTGCTGGCCTTAGAATCTCCTCGGGTAACGTGTTTGTCTTCAGTGCAGGCTCCCGGGCCTACGTCAGACCTAGAGGAATTTAACCTTTGAACACGGGACCAGGTAGCCTGCGTTTTAATGGGATACGCAGACGATTCTTACAAATAGGATCCCCGTGAAGTTTGCCGTCCGCAGTGGAGGCATCGAGAGGGGAAGCCCTGCTGCTAATGACGCCAGGATTCTCCTGGGGGAAACCGGCCGGTGGGAGCCCAGGCGAGGACGCTGGCTCGAGAGCCGCTGCCCAGGACCGCGGTTCTCACCCCCAGGGGCGCCGGCGTTATCCGGGTGCTTCTAACAAACGCTGGGGCCCCACACTCTCCAGACCGTTAAACTAGGCCCTGGCATCCCCACACCGCTTCCCAGGCGGTGCCAGTGGAGTCACCTGAACCCCGTTAAACCCATGAACAAGTTAAAAAATAGGGGGGAAAAACCACACACACCTTTATTAGAAAAATAAAGATGACATTGTCAAAAACAATAAATCTGGGGTCGCTTTGCCCGGAGATAACAGGAGCCCCAGCAGCTCGGGCCCCATGCATACGCCTTGGACGCAGGAAGGCCGAGGCGAGCGCCCGTGCCCGAGCCTCGGGGCTGAGGGGGCACCGGGGACACCGGTGGCCTCGGGGGAGGGGGTCTGGCAGCCGCAGAGCAGGGCCAGTGCCTCCAGGCCGGGTCCATTCCTCCGGCCTCGGGAGACCCGGGGAGGAGGAGGGGCTGCCGATGGAAGGCACCTGGTCAGAAGGGAGGCCGGAAATCGCTCCCGGTGTGCGGCCCACAGGGGGAGCCGGGGGCAGGAGGCGGCGGGGCAGAGCCAGGGCTTCGGAGGGGAGCGGGACCAGTTTGCCAGGCCTGACGCCGGGCGCTGGAGCCAAGGAGCCCGTCCGACCTGAGTGAGTACAGAGGATGAGGCTCTCCTGTTACGTTGGGCAGTTGCCTTCAGAAGCCCCCTTGGGGCTGCGGAGCTTCGCTTCTGTTCTCCTAGTAACAGCCCCTCCTCTCATCTGTCGGGGTCAAGTCGTGGAAATCTGGGGAAAGTCGCAGGTAGTTTGTGGTTTCATGTTGGGGAGCAGAGAGGGCAGGAAAACTGGCGCAAGGCTGTAGCATTAAAATACAAGTTTTGGAGGCGAGCGGAACGGGGCTGGGATCTCGGCCCCCCCAGGTGCCAGCGGTGGGGCCCTTAGTCCTGTTCTCTCTCCTGCGGAACCTGAGGGACCAGCCCCCGCCCGGAGCTGGGAGGCGGGGTCGGGATGAGCAGTGAGCCCTGGGCACGTCCTCCCCGGCCGCCGGTGGTCTCGCCGGTGGTCTCCCTTGCTGTGCAAAAGCTCTTTGGGTTGATGTAGTTCCGTTGGCTTATTTCGTTTTTCTTCTGTTCCCCTTGCCCGGGGAGAAATGTCAGAAAAAATATCATTATTACGAGAAATGCCTGAGATCTTACTGCCTGTGTTTTGCTTTAGGAGTCTTGTGGTTTTGGTCTTACAATTACGTCTTTAATTCGTTTTGAGTTTATTCTTGTATATGGTGTAAGAAGATGGTCTAGTTTCACGGCTTGTGTGTATTTGTCCGACTTTCCTAACATAAGTCCAATGCCATTTAAGAAGATACAACAGGGTAAAGAGAGTCCGCTCAGTACCGTTGTATGGTCTTGCCAACTGCGCCATAGTTTACTTGACCTTGAAGGGTCGGGTTTATTTCTGGCTCTCTGTTTGGTTCCACTAATCTATGTGTCTGCGTTTATGTCACGACTGCCAGGCCGTTTTGATCACTGCAGCTCCGCAGTGTAGTTTGATATGAGGTCGGGCGGGGCCTCCCCTTCGTTCGTCTCTCTCGAGATTGCTGTCACTGTTTGAGGTCTTTTGTGTTTCAATACAAATCTTTGGATTATTTGTTCCAGTTCTGTGCAAAGTGCCATTGGTGTTTTGATAGAAGTCGTGTTGAATCCATAGTCACCACCTAACACCTGTGAGATAGGCCGTCATCAATAAATTAACAAACAGCCAGTGTTGGCCACGCTCCTGAGCAGCAGGGCCGAGCCTCACGTTTGTGTCCTCAGCTGGTTTTAAACCACCAGGCTCCACGAGGTGCCGCGTCGTCATCTCTACGGAAGAGCCACAGGAGGTCCTGGTGATGATTCAGGAGAGAGTTCAAATTATGACTCAAAGGGGGTAGTATTTATGCAAAACTCACCAACTGTTTGCTGCCCGGCCGGGGAAGGACAACAAGGTAAGACAAGAGGCAAACCTGCTGCAGGAGCCTTGACCGCGTCGGAAGGGGGCTGTGTCCACGAGAGAGCCTGGGGCACAGCCACAGAGACGCACTTGGGCAGAGCTTACTAAGGAGAGTCTAGACCCAAAGATGGACAGAAACAAGGAAGAACAGGTGCCCGGGAAGCCAGAATAAAAATCCTTCCATAAAACCCGCGCTGAGCCCTGGGCGGCGCCCACTGCAGGTGCTGAAGCCGCGGCTACTGTCTGGGCGCAGCACTGACCCAGGTGCTCGGCCCTGGGTGCTCTGGTTTTCGCCGCCTCTGCCTGCCCCGCCCCCATCCCTGCAGCAGCAGATTCTCAGGCAGCCTCCTGGTTTCGTTTTTGCATAATCACCTCCCAATTTAAATGCCTGGTTGGAAGCATCTCACTGGCTGACCTTCCTTAGTTCTAGGGGAGGGGGAAATTTGATCCATGCTGTTTTCAATTTCTAAAGAGAGAAATAGCCTCTACCTTCCACTGAGACTCTTAAGTAATGAATTATGCAAACACAGAGTAGAGAGGGCGGATGCCAAGTCTTGAAGATGGTAACAGACGTTCTCTAGGGGCGACAAGCTCATGTGACCTCTCTGTCCATAAAATCCAGGGCAGGATCCTGGCTACAGCCCCAGGAACCACCCGAGGGCCACGGGGTTCAGTCAATTCAGTTAATATCAGTCCTCTGTCTCCCACCCTGTGCTTAGAAATCAGGAATTTTGGAATGAAGATCACTTAGTGAGTAGCTGAGAATACACTTAAGGTAAATTAGGGATTTTATTAAAAGAGTTTATAGAGGCAAACCATTTAAATAAATACAAATGTGGTTTAAGCAAATTAATGTAAATATGGCAGACTTTTAATCAAGCGTTTGGGAAAATTTATGCAAGATGTGTAAATGGCTAACAATGTGCAGAACACTACAAACATGGCTAATGGTCCTTGTCGGCCTGAGACGCTGTCTCTCGGGGACAGTGAGCCCCCAGTTTGTGGATCATCTCTGGCTCCTGGTGTCTCTCCCGCTGTGACACTGGATTCAGGTTCTTTCAGCATAAAGGGAATGGATATGCGATGACTATTCAAGTTCTAATAGTTACAATAACTAGTTTTAATAGTTTTGTTCTTAATATGTAACCAATGCAATTAATTCTGAATTTTTAAAGCAACATGCCCCAAACACAAAATAGCAAATCAAGAGTAACATCGCTGTTACTTTGTTTCCTTCGCCTCATCTCTCTCTCCTTCCCTTGCTTCACCTGTTTACCCGGCCGCCTGTCTGCCTGTCTATCGATCCATAGATTCAACCATTTCTTTTTGAAATTATGAAACTTAAGGTTTAATGGACTCCATTTTCACCTAAAATGCATTGTGAACATTTCCCCGTGTAATTCTGTATTTTTCTATAACCGCAAACTTCATAGTATTTCATCGATTAGATATCCCATGGCCATTGGATGCCTGTTTTTTAAGTAGCCAAGCATATCGAACTCTGATTTCTGATTTGCTTTACTCAGGGTGAAATTTTAGGAATCTAATTGAGTCGTTAATGCTTTAAAATCAGAGCCTCAGCTCTGTAGGTTTGGTAGTTCGGGACCAGATGTTGGGTGTGGAACCTGACAGCTGTGCCATCACACTCCACCAAAAGCATAAAATGCTGCTTGTGTGTCTGTGAAACTAAATCAATCGAGTTTTAAATGATGGTTTCAATAGCCAAACACCTTCACTTTTTAAAATATGTTTTTACTGATTTTTTAGAGAGAGGGGAAGGCAGAGGGAGCGAGAGGCAGACACATCAATGAGAAACATCGCCTGCCTCCTGCGCCCCCTGCTGGGGATCGAGCCCACAACCCGGGCATGTGCCCCGACCGGGATCGAACCGGTGGCCTCTTGGTTCATGGGAGGGTGCTCAACCTCTGGGCCACACCGGCTGGTATCACTTTTAATTCTACCCATGATCCGTTACCCAACTCTGTTCCTTTAAAATGATAACATAGTGTGATCATAACATAGCTGAAAACAACCTATTTAAAGCCATTTAAGTCTCTGCAGAATTTGCAGGCTTATAATATGAATGTCGAAGCGGGCAGTCCAATGAGTGTGTCTACGTTTTATTTCAGAGCAAGGGGAATTGCAAGAGCAAAGTAAACGAGAACCATTATCAACACAAAATTTAGCCGAAGGGCACCGTTCTTAGGAACAATGAAATGATGCAGAGTGGTCCTTAATTTATTTCCTCCAGGAAGCTCCCATCAAATGCGTCACCCTGTCCCGTTACAGCGGAAAGTTACCCGTCTCCCTTTTGCCGCCTCAGAGGTGCGGCATTTCCACTCAGCGTCCCTGCGTTTGGAAACAGTTTAAATGACGGGAGTCTTGTTAGTTCTTTGGTGCCACTTCTGACTACGTTTAATTCAGGGTAAAAATGTTATAGCTCTTAAATTCCATACATGCAGACGTGCTCCGGGCTGTGGCGGCCGCCGGGGTACATTGTAGCATCTGCCGCGGTACATTGTAACCTCTCTCAGAGGCTTGTGGGTTCCGTCATGAGATTTTATCCCAGCACAGAGGATGCAGGGAAAATGACAACATTGTATATCCCAAGAGGTGGCAAATGGGAAGCTTTTAATTGGGTGTGAAATACTGTTCACATTCCATCAACAGGATTTTTAAAAGCCTTACCTAACTTCTAGCACCCTCAGTCGTGTATTGTTGAAAATCCCCTTACAGGGCATAGAGGGGACAGACTCTGGCGTTTGTTTGCTTGTTGTTTGTTTGTTTGGCAGAGGCCATGACTCACCCGTGGACCTGCCATCTTCCAAATCTAACTCCGGGTGTAGCTTCAGGCGACCAGCGTTATGTGTGTCAGGGGAGGGGGGTCGGCACCTGAACCTTAAGTGCTTCTGCAACGATCAGATTGAACCACACAGCTGTCATTCTATAAAAATTGAAATAAAAATTCTTCACAGCTGAAGCTTTTATAAGATATGTGTCCTTTTATGTTTCACTGAATAAATTGCTTTAACCTTAATATAACATTTAGATACATAATACCAACCTCATCATTGTCACCAAATCTCACTTGAATGAGACTGGACTCAATTTAACAATTGTGGAAACTTGGAAATTGTTTAATTTCTCTGAGCCCAGTGGGAGATTAATAATACATGCATCCTTAGAATAGGATGAGTTTAATATCAATTAAATAATAGATGCAAACCACTTACAATAGGTTTTTTCACACAGTAAGCAATCAATACATATTGGTTATAATTATTTTGTTATGATAACTTCCTTACACCAGTATACTGGATGCAAAAGTCAGTTTCATAATTAGATCACGCAGACACTCAGGTCAGTTCCCTTCATCGTGTTAAACATGAACCTGAAGATATGGACAATTAGGTTTTTCTGAACTGTGTTTACCAAAGAGTCAAAAGCAGCCTAATATTATGAGATGAACATTAAGATAAATATAAAACAGGAAAGAAAAGATGCAAAACACTGTTCAAACTATGCAGGTGCTCCGCCCTCAGAGAGGAGGTGCAGGGCCCCCTGCCCGGGAGTGTGGGCCCAAAGTCGGGGGGAGGGGGAAGGGCAGGGCCCACAGTGTGGGAGCCGGGGATGCTGGCTCGGCCAGGTGACCGGCCAGGTGACCGGCCAGGTGACCACCAGGTGACCAGAAACAAGTCCTCAGTCCTACCAATCATGCGCACACCTGATACGATGTGATGAAGCTGACACTGTACCTCTGTAACCTTCCTCCCCAAATCCACAGCCCTGGGCTAATCACGGGAACATCAGACAAGTCGCAATAGAAGGAAAACCAACAAAAAATCTAACCAGTCCTCAAAAAAATAAAAAATTAAAGAATGTCAAGGTTACCCCAAAAAAAGGAAAGTAGGAGACGCTGTGACAATCTGGAAAAACCTAAGGAAACATGTCAGCTAAATGAGACGAGATGAGATCCCGGAATTAAAACAAAAAACAAAAAGAACATTAAGTTAAACTGAAGGGTGTGTGAATAAATGATGGTATTTTAGTTAATAAAAATGTATCCATATTGGCTCATTAATTGTAGCGAACGTATACCACCCTAATGCAAGATGGCAATACTGGGGAGAAACTATTTTTGCAAGTTTTCTCTAAGTCTAAAACTGTTCTAAAAAATAATATTTTTTAAAAAAAACACCTCTGCTCCAGCCTAGACTGGAAGTGGGCAGTTCTCTCCCTACGCACAGCCCTGTGCCAGGCACACGGCCCAGGACTCCAGGGGGCCTGCTGTGGAGAGAGAAGTCTCCAAGTTAAACAGTGTTTGTTCTCCCAAGTCTAACACCTTATAATCCGAAAAAACACCATTACGTGGGGTTTAAGATATAAGACCAAAATTAACATTCAAAATCAGAAAGATAAACATATTTTTAATTATGCCGCATACTCTGAGGCTTGTTTTAAGACTCTTCCTGGTAATATTTTAATCACTTTACCCGTCAGATAGAGCGACGCATCCTGAATTCAAAGACCGCTAAGTAGTGTGAATTTGGAAATTGCAAAATAGATTAAAAAATGGTCCTGGGCTTGAATTAACCATTAGAGGTTAGTGGGGTGGTTCAGCTGTTGAAAAGGCACGACGGGGGTTCATAGAGAGATTTACTGCGTCCCACGTTGTGTCTTCGGGGCTGGGCCAAGGCGGCGCCCTCGGTGCTGGGTGTTGCGCTGACCCCGCAGCCGCAGACGCTCGGCCACCTCCTTTGGCCACGACCCCTGCCCGGGGCGACTAAGGGGCACCGTTAACAAGGACAGGGGCCGGGGCCTGTGCCCCCCAACCCCCGAGCCGTAAATGCCCGTTTCTTCCCGCGTCCCCGCCGGTCTGTCGCCCTCTGTCCGCTAACGGGGCCTCTACGGCCTGCGGGGAGACGTACTCAAGCTCCGGGCGGCCGCCACTGTTCTGACCGTAAACCTGCCCTCGGCCTCGGTGCCCGCGTCGCTCCCCGGCCTCGCTGTCCTGCTGAAAACCCCGTGCCTCTCGTGTCTGATCGAATCAGCACGTTTGAAGTTAGTGCGGCCGTTGAAGTCGATGGAGCAGAAGCCAAGTTGCTCGAAGCGTCATGAAGGGAAAGGCCGCGAGGAGGCCGAAGCAGGAACGCGCAGGCGCCGCCTTCAGAATACTGAAGGTTTCGGTGATCTCGCCGGTTTTCCAAGTAGGGATCCTTCGGAACCTGAGTCACCAATTTGCATATTTTCCGGCAACTGAATGAAAATAAATTAAATTCCCGATGGCGTGTTTATGTTTTTGCATTTACTGCACAATTTGCCGAATCATCAGGACTTACGTGAACCGCCAGGAACTAAAAGTGCTCGCTCATAGACCGCCTAAGATTATCTCGGGAACATCCCTTCACGTCCCCCAGCTGTGCCATCTCTCGTTGCCACCTGTCTGCGAACTTCAGCCGGTCCCCCAGCTATGGACACGCCGGCCCCCGGTGTCGCTGGCCCCCCTCCTCTCGTCCAGTCCCCCACCCGGAAACACCAGCGACCTTTCTGAAGCTCAGAGGCGTTTGGCTTAAACCCCTCGACGTCTTCTGGACACTGACAGGGTGGAGCCGAAACCCTTCCTGGGAAAAGACGGCCTTTTAGGGTTCGGCCCGAGTCCCCTTCAGCCTCAGGTCATCTCCCCTCCGCTCTCGCAACTCCGGCCCTAACGCCGGCTCCCGACCCCTGACCCCCGGCCCTCTGGTCTCCTTCACCTCCCGGCCGTGCAGCCGGCAGTGTCCCCCCGCCCGCCCGGCCGGCTGCCTTCCCCTGGTTGACCTTGACTGAGAAATCGCCCCTTCCCAGGCCTCCTCTCGGAAACGCGTCTGGGAAAGGGGAGCCGGGGACCTCGCTGTGTGCCCTCGCCGCCCCGCTCGCCCCCGGCACCCGTCTCCCCAGGCCTTACCCCTCCCCGGTTTCTCACCCGCCTCGCCCGTTAGGCGCCACGTTCCCGAGGTCCCGGTCCCGGCCGTTTGGTGCCGTTTCCACCACCCAGCAAAGGGTCTTAGTCCACAGCAGATGCTCAGTGAATCATCAATAAACGAGAAAATCGCGGAGAGGCGGGCGGCTTCCCTCAGCCGTATTTGTGCCCCACCTCGCCCAGCGTTACACTGGGCACCAGCGAAACGCTTATTTTCAAAACGTGCATTAAAATGGGCACCTCTGTTGCCCTGGCTGGTGGGGCTCAGTGGGTTGGGTGTCGTCCTGTGTACGAAGGGTCGCTGGTTCCATTCCCGGTCAGGGCACAGGCCCGGGTTGCGGGTTCGATCCCCGGTGGGGGCTGCAGGAGGCAGCCGATCGATGCTTCTCTCTCCCTCTCCCTTCCTCTCTAAAAACCAATAAAAAATTCTTTTAAAAATCGGGTACCTCTGTTTATCTCTGCCTAGATATTAAACCACCCGGTGACGGAGGCAGCGCTTATTAAATTCCTGCTTTTACGGCACCTTGAACAAGCAGGGGTGTGGTGGCTCCAGACGGTGGCGGTGCCCACGCGGGACCACGCTGAGGATCAGGGCGCGGCCGTCATTTCAGCCCGAGCGGGGCGCTCGCTGCCCTTCAACGCTCTGCACCCTCAGAGGGGCCCATGCGTCCGACCCCCGCCTCCAGGTCTCGTCAGGATGGCGTCTTCTGCGTGACTCCGGCCCCAGCCTTTTGTTCCGTTTGTTGCTTCATGAAAATCTCCCTGCTGGTCCCAGGGGCGGTTCAGGAGCGGCCCTGTCTCCAGGAACCATCCTAATTAGGATGTTTTCAAATTAGGGAGCAAACGCATCCTGCCTCCTAACACCTCCCCAACATTTTACGATTTACATTAATTAGACGGACTGGGCGGCGCTCTCGCAGGTACATTAATCTGACTTCCTGGGAGCGAACCGCGTAATTAAGATTAAGGCTGTTGTCAGAATGCGGAGGAGACGCCTTCGCTCCCGCGTCACAGCTCCGGGCGCGATCAGCCTGCCTCTCGGCGGCGTCTACAAAACAAACGGTCCTGGGGACAGGAGTGCGAGTTCTCCACCCTCGCCCTTCCTGCGTCTCTACCGGGACGAGTTATACAGGGTTACCTGCTGCTGTTCAGAGCCGGCCAGTGAAAAAGTGACAATCCTGTTAACCAGAAGGTGACTCCTTCCCCGGAAGCTCCCATTCAGCAGTTCCAGGCCTGCAACCATCTTTTTTTAAATTTTTTTTTAAATATATCTTTATTGATTTCAGAGAGAGGAAAGGAGAGGGAGAGAGAAACATCAATGATGAGAGTCATTGATCGAGCCCACAACCCGGGCCTGTGCCCTGACCCGGAATCGAACCCGATCGCCTGGATCCCAGGTCGACGCTCAACCTCTGAGCCACGCCCGGCCGGGCAGCGACCATTTTTAATTGGTTCTCAGAGGCGCCCGGCCTCACGCCCGTGGCCATCTCCTCTGTGCCGGAGACTGAACAGCTTGTCCATCCCGTCTTGTCGATTTCTTTTACCAGGAAGGATGTTCAACGCAACTTTAATGTCAACGAAAACTTTAAAATTTCCCCCCGATTTTAAACAGCGGTTGTTTAAAACAGACACAGGCCTGTGGACTTGAGCCGGTGCCCAGGGTGCTGACCTCGGAGGCAGGCGGCCGCCTGATGGGAACTGGGCTCTGAGGAGATGGCGGGCGACGGGACCGGCCCTGCGCTAACCGACTGGCGACCCCGGTCGGCCTCTCAGCTC
Organism: Miniopterus natalensis; assembly: GCF_054644295.1. Classification (NCBI taxonomy): domain Eukaryota; kingdom Metazoa; phylum Chordata; class Mammalia; order Chiroptera; family Miniopteridae; genus Miniopterus; species Miniopterus natalensis. The sequence goes on along the minus strand of NC_142095.1, from coordinate 730,787 downwards.
CCATCTCCTCTCTACGGAAGGCACCCGCCCGAGCGGCTCGCTGCCTGAATGTCCCCCTGTGCGGGGAAAGGCGGCGGGTTCAAGTCCCCGTCGGGGCACATGCAGACGGCAACCGACCCGCGTCTCTCCCGCCCCCTTCCTCTCTGTAAGCACGTCCCGGGTGGCCAGTAAGAATAAGCCGGGAGCGATGGCGACCCCCAGACCCCCACTTCCCATGGCTACCGTGACGGCGGAGATGATGGGGTGAGAGCAGGGACCACGAGCGAGCTGACCACCCCTGCGCCTCGGCCTCGGTGGGGGGTGACATTCACTTGTCCCCTTCTGGTCGTTGACAGCGTGGTCTTGTTCACCAAACAGACCAAGTGACGCCCTGGGTGCAAGCACAGCCTCACCAACACGGTGAGAGAAGTGTGACCTCGCCCGTCCGGACGGAAGGTCCAGCCTGACCCCTTTCGGGGCCTCAAGAAACCTGGACTTGACGGACAGGTGGGCAGGGGAAGTGCGCCCGCGCCACCTGGTGGCGACTTCCCGATTGTGCGCCTCGTCCCTGCGGCCAGAGCTGGCCGGTCATTCAGCGAGCGCCCCGGGCACCCTGGTGTGTGTGCCCCACCTCGGGACCTTCGGGAGCCAGAAGGGAGGCTAATGTAGGGCCTCTCTCTCCTTTCGCTGTAAATTTAGTCCTGGCCAAACCCTTACTAGAGCGATGTTAGGTTATGTGATCTCTGGGGTAAGCCCTCCAAAATTAACTTAGAAATCGAAGGTTCGCGTGATCTGAAACACTTGTTAAAACTCAAATGCGGCCCAGCCGGTGTGGCTCAGTTGGCTGAGCATCATCCTGTGCACAGAACCGTCCCTGGTTCGATTCCCTCGGGCCCGGGCCCGGCTTGAGGGCTTGATCCCCAGTAGGGGGCGCACAGGAGGCGGCCGATCCCTGTTTCTCTCCCTCTCCCTCTCCCTCCCTCTCTCTCTAAAAGTCAATAAAGAAATCTTTAAAATAAAAGAAGTGGGTTACATACTTAGAAGGATTAAAAAGGGAAACTCACGACCTCAAACCAGCCAACAGGAGAGGACTGTTTGCGCAGAAATGGCGTTGAATTTAGGGATGGACACGTTGCGTCCCAGCCTCTGAGGAGCATCGTTAGCTGGGGAGCCGTCCGCTGAGTGTGCACAGGGAATGGGGGCAGGTGAGGTCCGGGCATCAGGCTCCCAGCTGCAGGGTCCTGTGCTCGGGGAAGTTCCCTCGCCCTGGGGATGATCCGAGCACCGTGGTCTCTGCGCACGAGGCTCAGCTCACCCACACTCTCCAGATGTGACACCAAAAATATCCCCGGACATGTGACTAGGCAGATGGTTGCGGGAGGCACAGCTGCAGAGGTGGCCGTGGAGCCGGGGAGGAGGTTACGTGTAAAAAGAACCAACTCGTGAGACACAAAAACACAGGCTGTGCTGGCAGGGAGCCGGGAGGGGAGAGGGCTGGCCTGAGAGGCGGGCGCAGAGCAAGGAGACGTCGGGGAAGGAGCTCAGAAAGGAGCCCTTCACTCCAGAGGGCGAGATCTCTGAAGGACCAAAAAGCTCACATCTGACCTGAGAAATGAAAGATCAGCTTTATCCCCACAGGCCGGTTTGGGTGGAGCGGTCGGGGCAGAATGAATTGTGATAAAGGCCGAGACTCTGATGAATCCTTCAGGAGCCTGGGCGTGAAGGGCGCAGACAGGGAGAGGGCCGGACAGCATTCGGAGGAGGAGTTCCTATGTCTCTATTTATGTGTTTTCAGGATGCGGAGAGAATATTACAGTTTAAAAAGAAAGGGAGTGTGCACAACGAGGGGGCTAGAAAGGGCACTCGGGACCCGTGGGAACGGCGCTGGCTTTACTGCTTTAGATCTTATTACACAGGGTGGCTGTCACCAGACGGAGCCGGCCTGACAGGTGTCCTTATTTAAAAACACGCCGTTTTTGAACACATGAAAAATGAAGCATTTAGAAAATGAAGGAACATTAAGACGTTAAGGTCAAACGGAAATGTCATCTCCGTGAATGGAAAGGACAGGGCCTGGAGACAGAGAGTGGGCGCCGGGGGCAGGGAGCCACATCAACAAGCTCATCAGCCCCTGACAGCCCACGGGGTCGCCTCCGCCTGCATCTCCCAGGAGGCAGCTGTGTCTTTTTTTTTTTTTTTTTTTTTGCCTTGAGGACTATCCCCTCTGCAATAGCATACCTTTTCTGGGGAAATTAAATGAGATCTTTCTCTTTTTTAAAATACATTTTTATTGATTTTAGAGAAGAAGGGAGAGGGAGAGAGAAACGTCAGTGATGAGAGGGTCATGGATCAGCTGCCCCCTGGAGGCCCCCTTACTGGGGATTGAGCCCGCAACCCGGGCATGAGCCCTGGACTGGGAATCGAACCCATAACCTGTTGGTGCATTTGATGGCACTCAACCACCGAGCCACACAGGCTGGGCAATGCGATCTTTCTTAAAAAGACATAGAGACCCGAGACTGTGAAATGTTGTTACTCTTCTAGATCAGTGGCCAAGTTCCGACAGCTTTCCTTGGCCCAAGGTGCTTCATTCTTGCAGCCCCCAACAGAATTTGGGAACATTGTATTTTCTGGAAAAAGAAAAAATTAATTCCTCCTGAAATCATGCATGATTTTGGAGTTCTGAGGGCGATGTCCTAGAATTACCAGGGTGGTGAGCGATCCCGTAAGTCCGGTCACTCACCTTCTGTTTAAGGTGAGAACCTTTGACACGTGGGTTCTGCTGTTCCTTTTGCTGAAAACCAAATTCTCATCATTCTGACATGTTCTGGGAGCCCCACACACGGTCTCCTGACTTCCGGTGAAATGTAGCTGCTGAGGTTATGGTAAGGCCGTGTGCGTGTGTGTAAGATTAGGCTTTTTAGTTAAGTCGGGCTATTTAAGAATATTAACTCTTTAAACCATAAAAATCATCATCTGGTGCCCTGAGACAGCGATTTACTAAATGGTCGTCTAAGTGGCCTGGAAAATCTGATGCAGCCTCTGAGAAATGATGGAAGGCTCTGGACCAGAAACGGGCCTTAAGTGGCCGAGCGTAAAACCATGTTGGCGCAGAGCTGGTTGCCATTAACAAGGTTTTATAAATAACGTGCACCTATCCACAAACGTTTGGATGATTTATTCCCAACAAAACGTGCATTTGCTGACACACAGGAGCCGTCTTCAGGGGAAACGGCTCCAGGATGCACACAACTCGGTGTCTCCCAATCCAGCTGCCCTTAGAGCAGGAGGACTCTGTCCCCTCGCGTCAACCAGATGAACGGCCGTTCGGTCTGATGCAGGATTTTATCAGCAAAAGCGACAGTTAAACAGTAACATCAGAATATATGATAACATTGAAGGACCATATCTCAGAAGCAGCCAAGCTTTTGCCTGAACTGATATTTAATCAAAAATCTCAGCAAAGGGTCAAGAAACACGAAAGTTCCCTGAGTCATCACCTTGTATAGTAAGAAATGGGCTTCATCTTACTATTCACGAAACAGAGAAGGAAGGTAAAGATTTGCAGGACAACCCTTGACAATGTGTGTTAATCAGCAAAAGATGCCTTATTTTCGAGTGAGAAGGTCACAGGAGGAGTGTGGGGTCAGATTTTAATCTCGTGTCTGCTATCTGTTGGCTTGAAATCCCTTCCTGCACCCTTGCCTTTGGTTAAATCCCCAGGTTTCCTTTCGCTGCTCACTCAGTGGGGGCCGGGTATCCCCTCCCCCAGCACCAGGGGTGAGCCGGGGCTAGAACGGGCTCCAGGAGTCTGGGAGAACCTCCCACCGTGGTCGGCGAGATGGTCGCGAGGTCTGCGGCTGTTCCACCCTGAGCACACCTGTCTCGTCTCATCTCGAAAGCTAAGCAGAGTTGGGCCCCGTTAGTACTTGGCTGGGAAGTTGGTGCCTAACCCAGGCTCTGCCTGGCCCCACACAGAGCTACATGGCCCCCGGGGTGGCTCGGGGACAGTTCTGTGAGCAGGAGCTCCGTGACCTCGGGCAGTGGATGAGAATCGAGAGCACGTGGCCCAGGTCTGCCCGAGGCCATCCTGAGACTATGGTCAAAAGGTAGAGCTGGCATTTGGAGAAAGACCCTCAGCAGTCACAGAAACACCAGGCCCTTACTGCACCAGGGGCCCTCTCTCTGCCTCTGGGCTTCAGTTTACACACATCGGTTAACCCTTTCCACTGCTTACGCCAATTAGAATTGGGTGGCCTTCTATCTGCTGTCAAATGCATCCTTAACTATTACATATATGAAGATCAAGCCTTCATTTCATTGACTTAAACTTCTATTTCTACATATGCAAAGGAGGATACAGACCCCTGTCCCTGTGGATATTATATCAGCATCCAGCCAGACAGGCGTGAAAATACTTTATGAAATATTTTAAGGCATGTATGTGCCACTGTGTAAAATAAATCAATTTCATTTTTCTTTTAGGAATCAAAAGTTACTCTCAGAACACGTTTTGTTTGTTGTTGTTTTTTTTTTTAAAAAAGGTGTTTTTGCTTGTTTGCTTACCTTTTATTCTCCTAAGTCATCCTGGTTGCTCATGCCAGATGAACCGTCCACAAAGTGAGGTGTAAAATCGAGTTATTGAGCATAAAAGTGAATTTTCTCTAGTACATTCCACTGTGGGCTGTGAGAAGAGTCTGTCTCTGGAGCATTTTCACTGGAGAAGTTTCACATCAAAGAAAGTCCCGCTCCCGTCGGGGGCGCGTAAGAGCAGTTTGTCTCTGCACACGCCCTGGTCACAGCAACTCTGTGAAGGTGCTTCTGCCTTTCCTGGAGCATACGTATTGCTTTCCACTCACTAAAAGATGCTCGATGGTTCTTTTGTTGGAGATACCTTTGAATTTCCACTTATCAGCAAACTCAGTATGTTGATAAAGACCCAAACGCTTGCTTTTGTAAGTTATCCCCATAGACATATATATAGTTGGTAGAAACCAATGACCCAGCCGAGCCCAGCACAGAGAAGCAGAGCGGGCCTGCTGAGCCCACGGACCAGCCAGACCACAGCCAACTCAGAGATGCGTGAGAACAGCAAACGCCTTTGCTTTAAGCCGACGAGTTTGAGGAGATCTCCTGCGTAGCATTTTGTGGCAAAGAGAATTGAAACAGCTGTGTGTGTATTTATGTGTGCGTGCTTGACATTGTGAGGTGCATGAATATGTATGATCCATTGTCCCTAAACTGCAGTGAACTAAGACTTCAAAAAATGGGATGGATGCAACCGATTGCAATAATCAGGAGGGTGTCACAGGGGGCTGAAGACCATGGAAGGCATGGCTGATTTTGTGGCCATTCTGTCTTTAGGGTCCAGCATACATTTTGGGTCACATGATTCCAGCCAGGCGTGGCTTCTTATGAAAGAGATAAGTGACATCGGCTATAACCTAAGGGCCCTATGATCTGTTCACAAGTAACCAGGGTCCAGGGGTGACCTTCATGTTACGTTTTTACTTCAGGTTCAGCCCTCACGCTCTAAACTGAACTCGGTCCCGAGAGCGCGAGAGATGAGCTTGGCTTCTTCAGCTTCTTCAGGTTATGCTCACTCCTCCTTCAAACAGCTGTCCCCACGGCCAGCAAAGAGAGTTTTCTGTGGGACCAGGTTTCAGGCCCCCATAGCCCCGCTTCTCCCATAGGGTCTTTGGTTTCTCTGTGACCCCTTAGCTGCCCCCATGTTGGGGATTCTAAAAGATAATTGAAAATTTAACACTGAGATTAACATCTTGCTAACATTTGTCCTTATTAGATTTAAAGGGTATCTGTTTTCATCTGATTGCAAAAGTGTAAATCAATAATGAAGACTACATTTTATTATGTTACCAGGTGGCAACTTTAGGAAAGTGGTTTGGATGGGGAACAGGAAAGTGTTAATACACACGCAGGGAAAACCAGAGACGTCAGTTAGAATTAGGACAGATAACACGGCTCTATTTTTTAACCTCTCTGATATTTCCTTTTCACAGCCAGGCTTCCTTCCAAATATACCTCAGCTGTGTCGGGTACAGATCTGGCAAAAAAACACAACAAACACACAAACAAAAAAATCACTTTCCAGTTCATTGTTCAAGGTGCATGCCTCGCTAGCAGTTTTGGTTTTTCACGAATAATTCATGTATACAAGGCGTATTAGTCAAGGTTCTCTAAAAAACAGAAATAATCATATGTATGAGAGGGATTTGTTTTAGGGAATTGACCGTGGTTGTGGAGGTTGACAAGTTCCAAATCTGTCTGCAGCGTAAACTGCCGGGGTGGATACGCAGGGAAGAGCTACTCCTGTAGCTCAAGGCCGGGCGCAGTCTGCTGGAAGAACCCCAGTCCTTTCTGGGGACATCCGTCTTTTGTTCTAATGCCTCCCGCTGATTGGATGAGGCCCACCCACATTATGGAAAGTCACCTGCTTTACTCCAAGTCTGCTGATTCAAATGTTAATGTTGTCCATTAAAACAAGTGTCTTCAGCCCAGGTGTGGCTTGGTTGGTTGGGCATCATTCCATGCACCAAAAGATCACCAGTTCGGCTCCCGCTCAGGGCACATGCCCAGGCTGAGGGCTCAGTCCCCTGTTGGAGCACCTGTGGGAGGCAGATGGTCAATGTTTCTCTCTCACATTGATGTTTCTCTCTCTCTCCCCCCTCCCTTCCTCTCTCTCTAAAATCAATAAAAACTTATTTTAAAAAATACCTTCACAGTAACCTTCAGAATAGTGTTTCAGAAACCACCTGGGTACCATGGCCCAGCCTCGCTGACATGACCGTAACCATCACCGAAGGATGCATTTTGGTTGGCAAAGAGCAAACACTATCTTCCTTGGAAAGTGAAGAATTGCGACTGTGGTTTTAGGTGATCCATAGTTGGTCCCAATGTGTTTCTGACTCAAATCAAAGGAGAAGAAAATATAAAGCGGAGTCATCTTGTAAACAGTGCCGAAATCATAAAACTGAAGGCACTCGGGGGAAAACACGGGGTCACCCCAATAACCAGCCCCCTTGCCAGTTCCCAGGCCTGGCTGCTTTCCTGCGGGTGTAAATGGCGCGTAAGTGCCGTGTCCCTCTGCCTCAGCGTTCCTAGACACTGTCGCTCTTGTACAGATCAAAACACTTGGTTTTCTGCGGAAAACGTGACTCTCGGCAAAATGTCACCTTCATTGTGATGTTGTAGTCAAAGGAAAATATAAACTTTCTACCCTCCGTGGGATTTCCTCCCTGGAAAACACTGAAAGTCCATTATAAAGCTTGTCATAAAAATCTCTCCCTCACCCTGGATTATCCCATAGCCGCCAGGGATCCAGCTGAGGCGCGATGTTATTACAGAGAACGCACGGCCTCTTGCGGCCGCGAAAGCGCAGTGAGGCCTGAGGAGCGACAGCCCTCTTGCTTCACACTGTTCTCTCCTGGGAGGCGAGGGCCACCCCGGCCCCGTCGAGGGCTCACGTGTAAACCACTTTGTCGGAGAACATTGAGCCCTTTAAAGTGGGTTGTAGCTCCTCTGTGTCACCCGAAAGCCTCGGAGTTATGTTTTTTCAGAGCCTCTCAATAAAGGGACCCCCCCTGGTGCTCTTTTGCCGTCTTATTATTAAATGTGGTCAACTTGGCAATGCTTGCTGTCCTGGGAGTTCCCTGTCTGGTTCATAAACAATTATTGACATGCCTATAATTTTTAGCATTCTGACTTGTGTACTATACATAGGTAAGGGCCGGATAAAACGCTTGAGATTTTTAAACACACGGGTTGATATGGTAAAGCAGGGTTATTTTTTCAGACTAGGGATCAATACCAGGGAAGATGAATAATTACAGGGGCATTTACTGAGCGTTTCCTACGCGCCTGGTGGGCACTGTCAGCTCCATGACAGCGGGGCTTGTCCGCCTTGCTCGCCGCGGCCCGCCCGCCCCGAAACATGCCGGCGAGAAACGGGCGCTCGATAAACACTCGTCAGGTGGGGGGGCGGCACCTCGCTGTTCCCGCAGCGACGTCAGCACCACCCGTCTTCTGCCCGGTCGTTAACAAGAGGTTCCTGAACCTTAGAAGGAGACGTGCGTCGAAAGCCTCACAGCCAGCAAGGTGTGTTGCTGGGACTAGAACCCACGTCTGTCTCAGGCCAAAGGCTGCTCCTGACGACGCCTCCTGCTCTCGAACCCTCCGAACTCACCGGAGGCGGCGAGGGAGCACCGAGCACTGACCCGCTCAGTTAGGCCGACAGACTTTTCTAGAAACGTTTGTGAAAACCGTGATGTACCAGGAGGTATCCGGGGGCTAAACCAAAATGTCCAACAAGAACACGTCATGGACCCGACTGCGTACAGCGAAGTTAAAGCAACCGCGGTTCAGCAACGCAAAGGAGCAAAGAGCGTGGGATGCTGCCCCCGGGAGGCCCCAGAAAACTCCTATTCGGAGCCCAGAAGCCAACCGAGGCTAACGGGGCTGAGCCGAGGGGCCCAGGGACAGGGGACAGAGAGGGGACATATGGCTGGATGGGGACCGTTTTAGCGTCAGTTTGGGACAAAGAAACGGCGCCGGAGGTAGACGGTGGTGACGGCCTCACAACCTTGTGAACGCGCTTCATGCCCCTGGGCTGTGCGCCTAAGATGGTCAATGTGGCAAGTTTTACGTTATGTATATTTTACCGCAATAAACTTGTTAAAAAAATTCTCGTGGTGTAGGAGTCATTGGGCCAAAGCTATGTTTACGAGAGAGGAGTTTGTAAGATACTGGCTTGGGCTAAAATAAAGTTGAGTGAGGTTTGTAAGAATTGTTAATACAAATATAACAGTTTTACTTATTTATCTATTTTTTAAAAATTTTTATTATTTTTTAATCTGACCTGAGGATGGGTTGATTGACTTGAGGGAGGGAGGGAGGGAGGAGAAGCATCTCTTGGTTGCCTCCCGTGTGTGCCTGGACCAGGGATCCAGCCCGCGGCCTTCCACCAGCTGAGCCCCCCGCAGGGGCCAATCTCATTTTCAGGATTTCACCTTGTGCAGGGATAATGTAATTCTCCCCATTTTCTCTACATCTCCTTTCACACCTTTTCTGTTCTTTCCAGTGGCCCTTAACCTTTTGGGGGGTCGGGAAAATCTTTGGAACCCACTGTCCTTTCCAGACCCCTTTTCACAAAACTCGGAGGCAAACGCACGTAAGCCGTTCCGCCTGGAACTCACTGGATTCCAAGACGCCAGGAGGCCCCCCCAGGGCCGGGTCTGAGGATCCGAGGCCGAGTCCCAGACCCTGCAACCTGACACAGGGACTCCCCCTGATGAACCCTGTCTCCCCAAACACCGGATCTGCTGGGACCATGCTTGACTTCCCGGCTTCCAAGACTATGAGAAATAAGTGTCTGTAGTTTATCGTATATTTTTCAAGAAAACTAGAGGAGGGAATGGGGTACTTAGGCGAAGAGGAAACTTGGATATGGACCCGGAGACATTGTGAGGAAGCACCCTCCGCGCTGGCTGGTTTGGTGTGGGCGCTTCGGCCTGTGGGCTGGAGGGTCTTGGGTTTGATTCCGGTCAAGGGCACGTACCTGAGCTTCAGGCTCAGTCCCGGCCCCGGTCGGGGCATGTGTGGGAGGCACCCAGTCGACGGGTCTCTCTCATCGATGTCCCTCCCTCCCTCCCTCCCTCCCTCCCTCCCTCCCTCCCTCCCTCCCTCCTCCCTCCCTCCCCCTCTTTCTGAAAATCAATGGAAAAAATAGCCTCAGATGAGGATTGGGAAAAAAAAAAAAGAAGCCGCCTCCGTGCTTGGACAGGCTGATGCAATAGCCTCTCAACCCCGTTTGCTTCTAAGATGGTTCCTTTTGAACAAAGGGGAAAAACTGTGCTCACCCTCATTGTCTCGGATGCACATGCGGTAAATTAACAGAGAGAAAGGATGACTGTAAACATTAATCAGAGAAAAGCTCTAGTTTTCACACATGTAGCTCTAAGTGAATTAACGATTTTCCTTTATTGCAGTAAATGTGTCAGGACAGTGAAATGTGAGGAATAATTTAAAACATGAGATTAAATTCTGTTGAGACTTTGCCCAGCCTTATTAATGCAACACTGAGCAGAAACTGGGGCTGGAAACAGAAATGAAAAGAAAGTGCTACTGCTAGAAATGTTCAAATAAGGGTCTAAGCAAGAAGAAATGAGCTAAATGATAACAGCTAGAAAAGAGACGTCAAGGGACCAGACATCAGCAGCCCAGTTCCAAACGGGGCTGAGGGCAGGAAGGGCACTCGCAGAGCCAAGGGACCTTGGTCGAACCCAGGACCCTTCAGTCTGAAAGGAGGGCCGAGGGGCCTGGTCACTACGAGCTCTCGGCTCAGCTCCGGGAAGGAAGACAGGCTCTCGGGGTTCACGGGCGAGGGTGTTCCTGAGGGTGGAGAAGCCGGTCCAGATGCCCCGACAAGGGGACCTGGTGATAATCGTCCAACAGCATCATCTGGGAACCTGGGTCCACCTCTCCAAGGTGGGAAGAGAGCACAGGGCTATCCAGGGAACCAGGGACCCAGAAACCCCAGGGGAAAATAAGTGCATTTAGCCCGGCCGGTGTGGCTCAGTGGTCGAGTGTTGTCCTGGGCACCAGGAGGTCAAAGGTTCGATTCCCGGTCAGGGCACGTGCCCCGGTTGGGGGCTCGATCCCCAGTAGGGGGTGTGCAGGAGGCAGCCGATCCATGACTCTCTCTCATTGACGTTTCCATCTCTCTCCCCCTCTCCCTTCCTCTCTCTCAAAATCAATGAAAACATATTTTTTAAAAATAAGTGTATTTACATTCACTTTTTTAAACCTATGTTTAATTCCTGTACGCCCAAGGCACCACCTGGAGGCCTGGAGCACGTAGGAGCAGAAAACGCACAGGCTCCCCCCTTGAGTTCATTCCCTAGCACGGGGGTGAAGAGGCCCAGGGGAGGGTGGGACCCGCTGTCCCGGAGCAGGACCCTCTTCAGAGCTGAGGGTGGAGATCAGAGGCCGAGCCTGACGTCGGGGAGCCTCCAGGCAGCGGCCGGCGCAGTGCGATGGGCAGGCTCCCGGCGGAACCCGAGCAGGGCCCCCGCTCCCGCCCGAGCCAGGAGGCGGCGGTGAACACGCAACAGGCAGAGGGCGGGAGAGACCTCGGTCACCAGGGGCTTGGATGTCAGGCTCAGGGACTGGTGCTCAGGGAGCCGACACGCGTCGGGGGCCACGGGGGGGTTTGCTCAGGGTGCCGGTGGAGCGTGATTAGCACAGTGGCTTAACAGTTACCGTGGCAACAGAAGGGGGGGGGCGATGCCTCAGCTCCGCTGGGAGACAGAAGTGGACTGAACCGCACGCCCTGCGCGGCCCTGGGTCCCGTCTGTGACCAGTCGGATGACAAAGCCTATGCCCAGGGCTGAGTGCGGGGGTCAGTGCAACGGTGCGAAGCCTCGGCGCAGGCCTGGCTCCTCACGTGTAAATTAAAGACACTTGTGATGAGGTGAGGGTGACGCCGAGGGGAGAGGGAATGACACGTGGAAAATTCAGGAAGCTCCTGGGAGGGGTCACGGCGGCGGCAAGACCTGAACTAGGGGTGGCCGGGAGTGGAGGGGCGAGGGCCTGGTCAGGGGAATGAAACAGCGATTCTCGCCTGCTGACCGACGGGGGAAAGTGAGGAGCCGGAGATACAACGGAGGCTGCTCGGATCGCTGACGGGGGCAGGAGAGCCGGGCCCGAAGCAGGTGGAGAGAAGGCCCAGGGGAGAGAAGCTGGGCCTCGCAAACCTCTACCCAACCCTCAAATGTGACGGTTCTGAGCGGTCACGTCGATGTCCCACAAACACCGAGAGAGGAGAGAGGAGCCGCGAGGGGAGTCGCCCTGAGACGACGCGCGTGCGTTTTCATCTACACCGAGCTGATGCTGGAAGACTCACATCGACTGGAAATGATTTATAAACACACTCAGAGCCTATTTGCTCTTAAATATATACAATTAATAATGCAGTATTTTCTCCGTGCTTGATTTCAACGATATTTTTTGACTACTTTAAAATTCCAGGAAACACAACACACAGTTACAGGTAATTATGACTCATCCGTTTGCTTATCTCTTGACACAACACAACCCTTCTTTGAAATGTCTATAAATAACCCAGTCTCCAGTACAAATGGGTTTAAATGTAGTACATTTAATTTCCTCACATTTTACATTTTCCAGAAAAAATACCAGTTTTAGCACTTTTACCAGGACGCTTTCCCCCCATCACACTAGCAGTCAGCTCGGTGCAATTTAATTTTTCAAAGGCTCCTTCTGCTGATAAACTGCAGGGAGGACATGCGGCTGATTTGACCCGAACCTTCCCGCCAATGAATCTGACAGGGAGCCTTGTACAGGGAAATGCAGTCAGATGCTCACAGAGATTCCTTCCGAGGGGTAAAAATAATAGCGCGTCCCCCACTCGCTCTAGAGTGGGTGGCGGGAGATGTCCTTGCAAAGCGTCTTCTCGGCAGAGCGCCGGTTGGACAGACGCCTCCGAGAGATAAGCAAAGCCTGAGAGATGTAAACAGCATCCGAGGGGCGAAAGCGAAGCAAAAGCATTTCCCAAAGCATTTAAAACGACAGCGTGAAAAAAGTGGGTTTGCAGTTATCAGACCGAAGTTAGGTGACTTTTTAAAAGTTGGAAAACGGTTTTGGGGTATTTACGACCTGCGAAGACACGGGGGTCCAGGCAGGCAGCTTTTTAAAGTTTATTTTTTATTTATTATGCTCTTTACGGGGAAGTCCAGTTTTACCTCTTTAGTTAGAATGGTCATTTACTAGTGCCTCTCGACGTCCTGGAAACCAGCCGGGTTCGGCAGGGTTGTTCAGCAGGGTTGGGGGGCTCCTGGGGCTGCAGGCGGATGGGGCTGGGCGGCCGTCGCCTCGAAGCCCCTCTCGTCGGCTGGTCCTGAGCTGGGGTAATGCCACAAACCCCTGCGGTGGGACCCGCTGGCTCAGCAGGCCCCTCTCGCCCTCTTCGCGAGATCTGTGCCCGAGCCCCCTCCAGGGCAGACGCCCCGGGCGTCCTGTGCTTACCTGCTGCGGGTGAGGACCTGGAGAACGGGGCCGCCGCAGGCCTTTTATGACCCCCCTAGAAGCCACGCCCCATCCTTCCCTGGACCCCTCTCGGTCAAGCCCAGCGTCACCCAAATCCGGGAGAGCCACCTCCCCCGCGCCGTGCCCTTGGTGGCTCTGAGCTGCGGCTGGGTGGCTCTGCCATCTCCCTGTCGACACCTCGAGGCCTCGGTGCCATCCCCTCCACCGGGAACGAGCTCCCTGCCGGCATCCGCCCGGCTCATCTCTCCATCTCCACCACGCGTTTGCTCAAAAGTCACCTTCCCAGTAAGAATCTATCTGAATCCTCCATTTAAAATGTACCCCTGTTCCCCGAATGTGCCCCTCATAGTGCTTCTAACAGTCTCATGGGCTATAAAATTAACATATTTATGGTCTGTCTCTCCCACCTCAACGCGTGAGCTCCATCAGGTCAGGGGGCCTGTCTTCCCGTTTACTTATTTATTCTGGGACCCGCAGCAGGGCTGGCCCCTGATAGATCCTCAATAAATATCTGTCGAGTGAGCAAAGGCGTGAAGGTGGTGACAGATGGGACAATAAGGGGTGGAAATGCAAAATGCACAGGCGATATTATAAAACGAGATTTATTAGCTGCCGGGGGTTCTACAAATTGTACCTGGAAGTGAATTAAAGCTCTAAGCGGGAGGGACGCTCCCGCTGTCGGTATTGATCCCCTCTCCCCGGGATGAGCGATCTTTCGGGGATTGTGATGCTGACATTAGTTTAGGCTCATTCGATGCTGTCAGGGGAGGGAGGAAATCGTTCGAGACCTCGGACATTCCTATTCGAATCCCTCGCCTCTGTCTGTCTGAGCTCGCCCGTCGCTGTGGGGATAAGGCTGGAACGGTGCACAATAAATTCACGGTGAGAAGGGGCTCGGCGTAGGAGACGGTCCCTCCCCCTGATGTCTCAGCGTAAAACCGTGACGCCAGGAGGGGAGAGGGGCGTTTTTGTATTTAAAATTTCTATTAGTTCCAATTTAAGGGTGTGTGAGTTGGAGCTCAGGATAAAACGGAGTCTACATCTCAGCTCTGTAATTTTCTAGCTATTTGTCTTTTTAAAAAAATTCTGAATGTTTGCGATCCTCTATTTTTTTTCTCATTAAGAAAATAGAGACAGTAATATCTATCTCATGCCATGTTGGGAAAATAAATGAAATTACATAGTATGAAAAATGCACTAAATATAGGACAGCACCTGGTATATAAGTGCCCCATAAGGGTAAACAGAATAGTTTCCGATATTTATCTTCCATTGTAATGAGCAACATAGAGAGAGATTTAATATTTACTTGAAATGAGCTTAAGCCCAGCTGAGCGTCGACCTAGGATCCAGGCGATCGGGGTTCGATTCCCAGTCAGGGCACAGGCCCGGGCTGCAGGCTCGATCCCCAGTCGGGGGCGTGCAGGAGGCAGCCGATCAATGACTCTCGTCATTGATGTTTCTGTCTCTCCCTCTCCCTCTCCCTTCCTCTCTCTGAAATCAATAAAGACATATTTTAAAAAAGAAAAAAAAGAAATGAGCTTAAAAACTAAATTCAACACAGCATCCCTTCTGGAACGTAACCCGTTGAACGTGGACAAGTGGCCCGGCCGGGGCTGCTCGGCGGTTGAGCGCCAACCGTGAACCAAGAGGTCGCCGGCGCGATGCGGGGTCGGGGCACGTGCCCGGGTTGAGTTTGGGGCTTGCAGGAGGCGGCCCGTGGACGTCTCTCTCTCATCGATACTCTATCTCTGTGTCCCTCCCTCTTCCTCTCTCTCTAAAATCAATGAAAACACGTCCGTAAGGACAAGCGGACACGGGCACGCACACCGAGCATGACGTACACGGAAAGCAGTGACAGACGGCAAAAGGGAGGGGCGAGACGAGGGGCGAGACGCAGAGGCGGCCGAGCATTGTCTTCCCGCCTCGGGCTCGCTCGCCTGTGAGTCAGAAACCCCCTCTGGGTCTCAGATGGAGGCAGGGGCGGGGGCCCCAGCCCCTGCGGGGGCTCAGTGTCCGGCCCGGGGCTGCCAGCTTGTGCTGAGCCTGCTGGTCGCTGCCTCCCCCGGGGACAAGCAGAGCTGTGCCCCCCTCCATGAAGCCTCGCACTTGATTTGTGTTCAGCAGACGGAGCCTTGCTGTTCCCGCTGACGACACACATGAAATGTGCCACTAGTAACAGCGTACGCAGCGTGTACCAGGTGGCCTGCCCCCGGGCAGAACCAGCACCGCCTCCTCCGGGTCCCAGCTTGTACACGGCTCACCTTTCTGCCGTCTCACCTGCGGCAGTTTATTACGTTCGCGTTCACTTCCCTGTCCCCCAGATCGTTGTCACAATAAGTGTTACGTTAGGCAAAACTGCTTTCATCTCTGTATCCACAGCTGCACGCAATAAATGTGTGCTATAGAAATGAACAAAACTAAATTAATAAACCACATTTTAAGGTAGCATCATTTTTTTTTTTAATCGTCGCCCTAGGATATTTTTCCACTGCTTTTCAGAGAGAGCGGAAAGGAGAGAGAGAGAGAGACATCGACGTGGGAGAGACACATCCGTCGACTGGTTGACTCCCAAATGTGCCCCGACTAGGGCCGGGGACCAAGCCGGCAACCGAGGTGCGTGCCCTTGGCTGGACGCGGACCCCGAGCCCTTCTGCCCTCGGGCCCTCACTCTAACCACCAAGCCAAACCCGCCGGGGCGCAGGTCGCGTCTTAGTGAAGGACAGACTCAGGTGAGGGCCGTGGCTACTGAGGTGGGGGGGTGGCAGCTTGGGCTTCCTCCGAGCACGGCCCCCGCCCGGCCTTCACTGGACGCAAGGAGGCTGCTGGCCCCGGGCAGCGTTCCCGGCAGGAGGCTGCGGGAGCTGAGAGCCCTTCGAGGCTGGCGCAGGGTGGCCCCCGCTCCCTTGCCCTGCAGTGTTACACGGTCCTGGCGCCAGCTGAAGTTCAAGGAGAGAGCGAGAGAGAAGTCTCTGCCATCGTTGGTTCCCCACGGAAAGCTTAGCCTGTACCCCCGTCAATAAAGTTCTCTGAGTCTGGCATCGTGTTTGATTGGAGAATGCACAACGTTAAAAGGTTAGAAAAGCAAAGCCGGCAGTCGTGCTCACGTTTTCACTTCTGTTCCTGCTCTTGACGACTGTTCCTATAAGCAACAGTCCATCAGGGAGATAAATCGTCCCTGTAATGGTTTCCCCGGGAGAGAATCCATTCGTTTACCGTTAGCTGCAAAATGCACCCGCTTTTTAATTTTCTTGTAGAAAATTAAACACCAATTTGTGGAGACAAAATTGCAGACAAAGGATTCTGGGCCGCGCCCATCACTCAGTATTAACGATGAAGTTGGAATGGGACCCGGGGTTGGTCCGTGATGACAGAAAGCGGATAGCGGCTCCTCCCAGGAGCGGAAAGATCGCCGCGCTAAGCGTTTATTCCGAGGACCAGGGAGCGGGGGAGATGTCGTCGTAACAGAGGCCTGGATGCAAAGTGAATAAATGCCGGGAATGCACATTGAAAGGAGGAGGCATAAATAGTGACGATACATACAGCAAGAATATATATATTTTTTAATATTTTATACGTTTTTATTGATTTCAGAGAGAGGAAGGGAGAGGGAGAGAGAAACACCAATGATGAGAGTCGTGGATCAGCTGCCTCCTGCACGGCCCCTGCTGGGGATGGAGCCTGCAACCCGGGCCTGTGCCCTGACCGGGAATCGAACCCAGGACCTTTTGGTGCCTGGGACATGCCCAACTACTGAGCAACACCAGCCAGGGCGGAAACCTGATTTTCAATACTTTTTTCTCTTTAAATCCTCAGATCATCAAATGATTTTATGACTCAATTCTTTAAATATAAATGGCACATTAACTCTGCATAGAGTGAGAACAGGAGACCCTGGGGGGTCCTTAGCAACAGGCTTAAGGGGACTCCTGGCCTTTTCTACATCACTTTCCATGCTCACATGCCGTTTTAGCAAAACTGAGGAGAGCTGCAGAAACAAAAAAACAAAAATAAGGGATTAATTAAAACATAAATTTTCAGACCTGAGCTGTAACTATAGCATTTCAAATGAATGCTCTGTATGTCATTGATTTTAACACCTAGGCGGTGATCGTTTTGACAAAAATAAGTAAATAATTTAAAAAGGAGACAACAGGCATTTAAATTTTAGTTGACAAGGAGCCACCTAAGGACCGAGGGCGCCAGCCCTGTGGGGAGAAGGCAATGGCTCGAGTAACTACACTCAGGGCCTAATGACAATCAGCATGCTTTTCGGGGAATGGAGATAATATCCCCTTATTGGAAAGTTAGACGAAGTTCTTTACACAACACGCTGTAAATTCTCTTTCCGGCCCTTAGATTTTAATAAAATGCAGATTACTGTGATTCTTCATGTTAAATAACATCTGGGATTGTTCTTTAATCGAGCAAATTGGGTTAAAATATTGCACTTTTATTGCCAGCTTAATAGCTTAAAGAGGTATTAAACATTTAATTATTAACCTTGACATGAAAGAGCTGGAGCGATCTCTTTGATGATTTAAGGATTTGAAAGTTTCCTCTCCTGCGCGAAGTTCATAGGGAAGCATATCGCAGGTCTCACCAGTCATCCTGACGTCAGCGCTTAACTTTAATTGAGAGAAACTTGTAATGCAGCTCATGGGTGCACACGTTTTACAGGAAATGTGTGTTTTATAGGGATAGGTGTTTGACAGAAAAAACACCACGTAACGGATGCTCCGTATCAGTTACATCACCTTTTCCCCGCAGCAGACGGATCCAGCCGGATTCATTCGCCCAGCGTCTGTTGTCGTGAGGAAAGGGTTGTTCTAAGGAAGCTGGCGGCCCCGGTCCTTGTGTCTCGGTGGATAGAGCGTTGGCCGGCCCACCGAAGGGTCGAGGGTTCAATTCCCGGCCAAGGGCACGTACCTGGGCTGCAGGTTCGATCCCCGGCCCAGGTCGGGGAGCATGCAGGAGGCAGCCAAGCGTCTCTCTCACATCCATGTTCCTCCCTCCCTCCATCCCAGTCCCTCTAAAAAAATCAATGGAAAAAATATGCTCAGGTGAGGATTACAAAAAAAAAAAAAATACTGCAGGGAGCCAGTTCTCAAAACGCTTATATTCTACCAGAAGTAGACAGACGTACACGAGTTCGAATTTTAAAGAGGCGAACGGTCGTAATAAGCAGCACAGAGGGCTGGTCGACCACACGTCGACGGGGGTGTAGGTGACGGCCGCTGTCCACGGGAAAGCAGCCTGGCCTTGAGTTTGCCGCCGTCTGTGACATGAGAGGCCCACAGGCCTGACCTCGGCTGCCCAGGACACTGCTGATCACGGACCTGGGCGGGGCGGGGGCTGTGTCCTCGGCTCCACGCTGTCCCGAGCGACACCCCCCCCACGATGACCCAGTGAAGGGGCCTCGGCTGGAACAGGCCTCTCTGGGCAGCTGCTGTTTGAACGAAGGCCTGAGCCACCAGCCAGAGCCGTGGGAGAGGCAGGGGCCGTGTTCTGGGCAGAGAAATGCCTCATGCGAGGTCCCGAGGCCGACACAGGCCCAGATGCGGGGGACAGGGGACGGCAGGGAGTTTGCAGGGTGACAGGGACACGAGGACACGAGAGGGTTGGGGAGACCCGGAGCCCCCTGCAGAGCCTGCAGCGGAGGGCGGAGGGTCGGCTGGCCGTCACCTGAGGCTCCCGAGTCCCGTGTTGTCCTGACCGAGACGCCTGATGCATTCACTTTGTGCGTCCACAGTCGGGGAAAACAGTTACCACGGAGGGGAGGCCTCGGCTCTGCGCTGCGAGGAAAACGTGGAAACGGGCAACTAGGCTGATGAAAGGTCAGAACTGTAAGCAGCAGCCCAGCGTTGCCGACTGTGGCATCAGCTTAATGCACAATGTGCCTCATGAAAAGGTGATTTTTCCGCTTTTGTTTTCCACAGAAACGAGTGGCTCACACGTTGCCACTATTGACATTTCTAGAAAATGATTCCATCCTATAAAAACACCATCAAGGGACTTCCTGTGATCTTGACCTAAGAGCTTCCATATCAAACAAATGTTTTTTCAGTCGTGGCTGTAACGGCACCTACCAGCGGGCATCAGGTGCGTGGACGTAACAGGCACCTACCAGCAGGCATCAGGTGCATGGACGTAACATCCCAGAAACAAACCGTTACGGACCCGCGGGAGCTGTGGGTATTTCTGACTCTCTTCGAACGTGTCCTGTAATAGACAGAGTGGCTCTGGGCAACGTAAAGGTGCCTAGAATTAGTGCTTATTGGATCCATGAAGGGTGCTTTGAAACATGCATCTGAAGCCCGGCCGGCATGGCTCAGCGGTTGACCATCGATGTAGGATCCAGGAGATCGCGGTTCAATCCGCAGCCAGGGCGCATGCCCGGGTTCCAGGAGCCTGGGCCCCATCAGTGGAGAGGTGACGTAGGAGTCCACCCACTGAATAACGTTATTCATGATCTGATAAATCATTCCAGACAAACTATTTCAAAAACTAGAGCCCCCGGGCCTTTACGCTTTCCATTGTAAGATGAATATTATATAATTAAACACAACCCTAATAGCGGACAAGCCGTGAAGGGACGTGTTGAGCACAGTATTTCATCTGATCCAACCACCCTCTCTTGCAGCTCCGCGCAGAAATGAATTCTCTATTTTAAAGATCAAAACGCCCTTGAGTTCAGCTGGACTGCAAGGCCCGCGGCCCCGAGCGGGGAGGGCCCGTTCCCCGCCATCGCTTACCCTCCCTCCGTACAGGACTGAGAGGTGGAGCCCCTCGCCAGAACCCCCGGGCCTGGCAGACCTGAGCCTCCAGCACAGAATTCAAAGGCAAACGGGACCCATACTTATGCTGTTAAAAAAGAGGAAGATCTATGAAGTGCTGTGATCGCATTTAGAAAATTTTCAATCAAACCACGTTGCCAGTTCCTGGAAATGCTGATGGGGCGAAGCGGCAGATGTCTGGTTCCACCCCACGCCGGTGGGACGGGCGAGAAAACCACCAACCAGCCTCGGCCCCACGGGAGGTGGGAGACGGACCCGCCGGGCGGGTGGAGTCATTTCTCCACCTGAATAAACTTAGTCACACAAAAGGCGACTGTGCCATGAAGGGGGGACCCTGAGAGGAGGCAGGACCGAGCTCCTTAGAAATGACGCGGGAAACCACAGAGGACGCCTCGGGGAGGAGGCGGGTTTCTCTGCACAATCCGAAGACATCTTAACGGAAAACAAAAAAAGCTTGTGAACAGAAATTATTAAGAACTTTAATAAAATCATATATGTGAATCTGGACACATACACACACATGTAGGTTCACCTAAAACAAGAGCAAATCTGCCCTAAAATAACAGTGGTGCCACCAAACCTTAGAACACAGGTTCCAGTCGGAAAAAGGGAGCAGCGGGGAGGTAGCCGCGCACTGTCCGAGCCGCGTCGGGGAAGCCCTGCCGGTGTCGTCATCTTCCTGACACAGGTTCCTCTGTCTCTTCCTGTTGACAGTTCTCTGTCCCGAACGTGCCGCCCGAGGGACCGTATTGCTCGCTGACAATTCATTCTCCTGAAAAACATCCCTGCTGTCCGGACGAGTAGAAACACCTCGCGGTGTGTTTGACGTCCGTGGAGCAAGGGCCTGGGCGCTGTGGCTGCTCAGCCGCACGTCTGCGTTTCCACGTGGTCCGGGCGCTCTCCCGACCTCCCCGGCCCGGGTCTGGCCGCGGGGGCTGGAGCCGGGCCACCCTGCCCACGGCCCGGGCCCGCGCCAGCCCGCCCCACGCGCACTCACCATCTGCTCACGATTTTTTTGGCTTTGTCTGAACATCTTCACAAAGGGACCATCTGTTCTCTCCCTTTGAACATCTATTTGCAGCACTTTCTCTCGTATCAGCTTTTTCTGCCTATGTCCAAAATTCAATCACATGCTCGCGTTATTCGGACGTCATCTGCTCGGGACGAGTCCCTGTCAAACCCCTGGTGACCCAAAGATCACAGGTAACCCTGAGATAAAGAAGAAACCCACCTGAGAACAAGGGTGGGGGACCCTGAACTAATGTTCTCGGGGAACATGACCTGAAGCCGGTCGCAGATCCCACTCCCTGCGGAGCCTGTGGTGGCGACGCCCTGGAGCGGCCGCCCCACCGCGGACAGAACAGAGGAACCTGCAGTGAAACCCATTTCCGCCACCAGGACTGTCTGGAGCCAACGGGCTCCTTCGAGGAGGCAGACGCCCCGTTGACATTTAGGGAGAGGGCGGGCAGAGAAGCGGAGCCCGACGTTTACCCGGCGCGGGTGCGATCCGGAGGCCCGGGAGGAACAGGCCCGGGAGGAACGTCCTCCGTCGGACGTGAAGGCGGCTCTGAACGTGCCGGGTGCTTGTAAGAGCAGAGCTGTCGGGAACGTGAGACGCAGAGGCTTCAAAGGCAGCCGAGCGCCGGCAGGAAATCCTGCGGATCGGTGGTGCTGCCGGCCGAGTGGGGCGCTTAGCGCCCTGAGATGTTCATTAGGACGACGGGGCCTGAGGCTCCCTCACCTGCTCTGTTCACCTTTGAAAGTGAGAAGTCAGGAGAAACGCGCCCTTCCTTCCTCCAGAGGGCGCCCTTCTTCGCTGCGCAAGCAGAAGGCGGAGGGAGGGAAGCCCGGGGTTATAATTATGCCCCACCCGGGGCAGTCCCTGGACACAGGGACGCGGGGGGAGGCCTGAAGAGGAAACCTGGGGGCCCAGGACAGCCCTCGAGCGTAAACTGAGCTCGGTCGGAAAGGGAGGCGCTTTCTTCCCTGCAGGATCCCTCAGAGCCTTTACGTGCGGGTGTGGATTCCGACTCCCCAGCAGGAGGGAAAGGGTCCCCAGCATGTCGAATGTACTTACCGCAGAGCCTCTGTCCTGGCTCCGCACCTCGAGGGACCAGTGTCCTACGGAGCACCCCCGGAGAATGGGGGCCCCGCAGGGATGTCCAGCCAACCAACGTCACCCAAGGACCAAAGCCTCACCTTGTCCGTAGTCACGCTCTCTTAATTGGCGGGTTCACATTCTCCATCTCCCCAGCCCCAAACGGCAGAGCCTGAGCTTCCCCGTGACGGGCACGTCTCCTCCCACAGGGCGGTGGCAGGTAAAACAGGGGGACTTGGAGAAACGGAGTCACCGGGCCAACCCCAGAGTTCAGGATCTCACAGCAAACTCCGCGCCGGGTCCCTAACCCACTTCTCTCAACGGGGGCTCCCCACTTCCCACGAGTCTTTTTTTTTTTTAATGTGTTTTTTATTGATTTCAGGGAGAGGAAGGGAGAGGGAGAGAGAGGGAGAGAAACATCATTGATGAGAGAGAGACACTGACCGGCTGCCTCCTGCCCCCCCCCCCCCCGGCTGGGGATCGAGCCCGCAGCCCGGGCACGTGCCCTGACCGGGAATCGAACCCTGACCTCCTGGATCCTAGGTGCTCAACCGCTGAGCCGCACCGGCCGGGCACTTCCCACCGGCCTCGATCAGCTTTGGAACATGTGGGTTTTTAAAAACTAGATTCAGAAACAAACACACACGTAGCTCACGGGCCGGGCACCCGTCTGCGCCCAGGCTTTTGGCTGGACCTCTCTTCTCCTCCTGGAAGCACCTGAATCTGCCCTTTCGCGGCTCCGCGCAGAATTCAGGAGCCCACTGCCCTCAACCACCGTCCTCGCCCGTCGCCTTTTTCTGCGAAAGTGGCCGCTACAGAAAGTTCTCGCTACGTCACGAGCCCAGCGCGCCGGCGGGGGCTCTGCCCTCGGAAACGGACACTGCGCTGCCTTGAGCCACAGAAACGGGGCATTTAATTCTGGGAAATCGCTGGCGGCAGGCGGGCTGCACGGGGAAAGTCACCTTTGGCTCACTCACAAGGACGCGGTGAGCGCGGTGACTCCCGGCGTTTGCAGGCGGGTTGCCCGCGGCCCCCGACCTGAGCCACCGGCAGGGACGGGAGCCGCTGCTCGCCCAGCACCGCGCGGCCGAGCCTGCTTGTGGGGGCTGAGCCGGGGGCCGGGGAGACCCCGCCGCCCCCCAGTAGGCCGGTTCTGCCGTCAGCTGGCTTCCAGGCAGCACTCCTGCCACCGCCCAGCCTCCACTCACTGCCGCTGTCCCCGTTTTTCACCCCTCGCCCGATGGTGCGTCCCGTCACGGGCGATGACGTTTTCGGCAGCTCCAGGCAGCTGTCGCTTGTGGACAACGTGCGGTGACGGGGGCACCCACACGCTGACGAACACACGTGGCCGGAGCTAAGGGCTACTCAGAGGCAGTTCCACGAGCCACGTGCCCCCCGTGGCAAGGACGGAGTCCACGGGGGTCCTCCCCTCTCTCACCCGCGGCCAGCGCGGAGACGCGGAGCGGACGCATGGGACGGCGTCTCGAAGCAGCCGGCTGTGCGCGGGGAGCCCCGCCTGCTGCTGCCATTTTACTGTCATTGTGGCTGAGCACAGGTCTTCCTGCGGCGGCCACATTCCCACGTCACGATGGCCACGGATGGATGCCCTTAGTGATGCTCTGGCTCCCGAAAACCTCCCCCGTCCGCACCCCCTGCTGCCCAAGGCCCTCGGCTGCTCTGCGACTGAATTCACTCCCCGGCCTGCGCCGTCTCCAGAGGAGACAAACAAGAGACCGGCGGGAAACGGCGACCCACGGAAAGCAGGCAACGTGCGGTCTGCGCAGGCCGACGGCCCAGAGGAACTGGACTTCCCTGGGCTTCGTATCCCTGAAATGTCCAAAACTATATCCTCCCCCTGAACATAAACTTCAAGACGACAACCGCATTCACAATTACAAACAGCAGGGAACTGTGATTCCCGAAAGAAATAAAATGCAAACTGTGATTTGCATGCTTCCACCAAAATGGAACAAAGCCTGAGATGCCGAAGATCCCTCAGGTCTCCTTCTCGAAAACAAAATTTATAACCACCTGCCACTCGATGAAACCTGGCAAACTTTTCCCGCAGCCGACACCCCTCCAGGACTTTCCTCGGCATTTTCAAAACGGGCCAAGGAGGCAGGAGGCCCCGTGCACACGGAGACACGGCGATGCGTGTAGCGTGTTTCCCAGATGCGGGCTTTTCCTTCTGTCGGAAAGAAATACCAGAAACATTAGAGTGGGCCTGACGTGGCCCCACAGCCCTCGCCTTAGCTTCACACCGGCCGGGGTCAAACGCCTCCTGAAACAGGTACCAGCTTTACCCCAAGCCTTTCGGGCCTGGGCTTCGCAGGGAGCATGCGGAGCTGCGGAGCTCCCACAGCCGCTGTTCCTGTTCCTGTTATTTATCCCGTGCGCAACTCAAATTTGGAAAACTAGTGATAAAGATGGAAAATGCTCCCGGCCGGCGTGGCTCTGGGGTTGAGCGTCGACCTAGGAACCAGGAGGTCAGGGTTCGATTCCCGGTCAGGGCAGGTGCCCGGGTTGTGGGCTCGATGCCCAGCAGGGGGCGAGCAGGAGGCAGCCGATCGATGACTCTCGTCATGGACGTTTCTCTCCCTCCCCCTTCCTCTCCCTGAAATCAATCAAAACATACTTTTTAAAAAGCACTCCTTTAAGCGAAAGGTGTGTGCACAGGAAGAAACGCAGAGCGCACAGGGCTCGGCCCTACCTGAGGCTTCAGGCCTCCACTGGGGGGTCTCGGGCCGCGTCCCCTGTGGAGAGGGAGGGGCTGCCACGGACTGAAAAAATACATTTCATCGTCCAAACGTCCCAAACGGCGCCGCCCGCGGGGGGGTGGGCCTTCCCTTCCCTTCCCTGCGCACCAGCCCGCCTGCCGGTAGCTCTGCTCCTCGCGGGCTGATAAGGGCCGTAGGATCCACGGTCAAAACATCTCACTCGACAGCTTCTTGGGCGGCAAAGGCTCTCCCGGAGTGTGTTTGGCTTCCTGGCCGCCGTGTTTGTTTACAACAAAGCCCTTAAAATCGTCTCCGCCATCTGCGCGAGGTCCCGCTCCTGGAATGAGATGAGATATTAAAATGCCATCCAGATGTCTGCGCGCGTTCCCGCATTAGCATATTATGCAAATTCTCACGGGGCCCTTTCGCCTTCTCCAACAAAAAATATTTTTAGACGGAGTGTAAGGAAGTCAATCTGTGGAGGCAGAAGAAACTTCTTTAAAGGTACTTGAGAAAACAAGACGCCTCCGACCGGCGTTACCGTTTTATAATCGTAACTCAGGGGACCGTGGCTCGAAAATGGCTTCCTCTGTCCCTCTGCGAGGAAAGACGGGTGACATCGGAGCGAGCAACGTGCCCCTCGGGAAGGAAGAAACGGGAGTTCGGGGAGCACTCCTTCTTATTTCATTTCTAAGTTTACTGGCGGACAGCAGGTATTAAAACCTGGACGTGAGCCCAGCTGCCCGGAGCCTTTTGCTCTGACCGCATGGCCGGTGACCTCTCCAGCATCAGGACAGAGGACCATGTTCTCGAAGGAGGGGCCGTGCCAGCCGTGGGCAGCAGCAGGGTGGGAGCCGAGCCGGCCCGGCGGGCACCGGGCATCTCAGAGCCGCCCACTCCCCCGCACGGCCCTCTTCTTCCGCCAGGCAGGCCTCACGCTCGCCAATGTCCTCCCACAGGGACACCGATGAAGTTCTTAAAAGTCAAGTGTCATAGGCCTGAGGACGCTGCCAGCAGGGACTCTTCCCTTTCACACCCATCTTCACGCCCCTGTCCGGGGGACCGCAGGGAAGCCCCAGCCTGGGGAACAGTCGTCCCTGAGATGGCAGGTCTGGAACCGCCCCCCTCGGGGGCCAGGGACACACTCTCATCCCGGGGCTTGGAGAACAGCACGAATATCTTAGCAAATAAATGGCAAACTGTTTCAGTTGGATGTGGGAAGCCTGACGGCATCCGTCCATTGAGCACTTGCTGCAGGCACCCCGGGGGGTCTGAAAAGCTGGGAACGTAAGATGAACTTACGTGTAACGGGAGGCGAAATGCGCTCAGTGAAATGCGCTCAGCATGTTTCCATGCAACACTTTCAGGAGAGTGCTTCAGATTTAAAGCCATGAATCCATTATAGGCGATCTGAAAACATGCAGCTGACGCAGCTCCAGAAAGTCCGAGTGCGTCAGGGACGCGCGCACTCACTGCAGAGCCGGCCGCCGGCCTGTGCAGCTCCACGTGCGACGCCAGGTTCCGGGCTCTGCTGCTCGGCTTCCCCGTGCCTGGTGCCTCCGTTTCAATTGATTTTATCGTCTAGGAGCACCTCGCATAACACCCCTGAGGACCAGGACCCTTCCAAGCAAACAGCGTGTTGACATTTTCTTTCCGTGGCCACCAGACTGTCCCCTGAAGTCGTTACGACCTCTGAGCCTCTGTTAGAGTCGGGTGATGCAAAATGATTCAATTTCGCCTTTCAAAGCCGGCGCCACTGCCTCCTGCAGCGTGTAGGGGAGCACGTGGCTCACGTGTGTGTTTTAAAGCGTCCGTGGGCCTTTCCCAGGGAGCCCTGATCGCTGGCTGTGGGTCTGGCCTCCAAGCCCCTGCTCTGACCACAGCCCTGACCACATGGACCGCACCTGAGGGCCTCACAATGGGGAAGGTGTAAGGTCCTCTCCTGTGCCCTGCAGGCCGGCACCCACGCAGCTGTGCTGACGGTGTCCCCCCCGCCCGGGCCCCTGGGCAGTTCCCTAGGACACCAGCTCCACGGGGGGGGGGGGGGGGGCAGCCGGAGCCCTCTCTCCCCCGCCTTTCCCGGGATCCGGAACACCACTGTTTTCACGTCTGTGCTTTCCTCCCTCTGACCCCAAACCACGGGGACCCTTCTTGAAGGTGGGTAGACAAAGGCGAGCTCGCGTGAGCACGAAGGGGCAGACCACCTGCGTTCACGGACACACGTTTTCCGTAAAATAAGACGAAGGTGACAGAAGTCTCTTTCTCACTCCATTCAGGCAGCTGTAGCAGAGCACAGCAGCCGGGGCGGCTTCTGAACAATAGAATATGTTTCTTACAATTCGGGGCTGAGAGGCCACGCTCAAGGCACCTGCAGACCCCGTGCCGGGGGAGAGCCCTCCTCCTGGTCCGTGGTGGCGGATTTCTCAATGTCCTCGCTTTTAGGGGGACAGGATCTCTCTGGGCACTGATCCCACTGACGAGCCTCATGACCTCACCACCACCCGCCTCCCAAGGCCCCGCCTGCTAACACCAGCACCTCGGGGGCTTGGGTTTCAACTTATGGGCCTGGGGGGACGCGAACAGTCCGCCTACAGCCGTCACTCACCCGACAGATTTATTGAGCAGCTGTTACGTCTCAACTTCCTTTACGCCGTCCTGACAAAGTGGCTTCGATCCCAGTAGCCTCCATCCGAATACAGCGACTGCCAAGAAAGGAAGAAATAAGAGAAGAAATATGAAAACTCCATGATATTTTACAGCCCCTTCCAGACAAATATTTCCTCCCCTACCACGAACTCAGCCAACTTCATCACCGGCGTTAGGGGCGCGGGACCTGGGCCCCGGCCTCGCTCACTGCCCCTCAGTGGGGTCTCTCTGTTCTCAATATTTCTGCATCTTGGTTCTTTTGGCAAAAAGACCAGCGCTAACCCTGAGTAATCAGAGGGCTCCGCAATGCACAAAATCACAGTTGCGGGTGCTTGCGGCATATGATTCAGCTATTAAAATATATCTCTGTAGCCGAGGTAATAATTTCCCCTTGGAATGCAGCTAACGAAGTCACATGTAAAGTCACACGGAATGAATTCACCGATTCACCTTAAATCATCTACTTTTTAAATATCGGAAGCAAAGTAAAATATTGAGTTATACAAGTAATTTGTAGGTTAGAAAAGAAATGAATGTGGGTTTTTATTCCGAGGAAAGCATTTATCATCACCGTAGATGCCACCTTGATTAAAAAATAATGAATTTATATCTTCCCGGCCTGAATTGATCCGAAGGTTTCTAACAACGTGAATGGTATTTTCAAAATGTAATTGATCTTCCCTTTGACAAAAATAAATTACAAAAAGGTGAAAACACGCTCAGTAATGCTAATGACTTATCTCACCTGTAACAGAAAGCAATGCAACCTTAGTCTGACATTTTCAGGACAGGACCAGTTAACCATCAGGAACACTATCCACACAATTCAAATAAAAACAACAAAAACTCTTTTTCGACCTGAAGAATTGAGCAATTGCAGCTCGACACTTAAGTTGACCACTCTTCAAGGTCATGAGAATACACAGGATTTTTTTTAACAATCATCAAAAGAACACAGGCCTCTAACTAACAGAAATTCTATACATATTCATATGATTAAGGATAGATATGAATTGCCTCGAGTTTCCTAGAATAATTAGAATTAATAGTCTAAATTTGAGGCAATATGAAATTGAAGATTTTTCTCTCCAGCTTTCCTGGGATACAACTGACACGTAACACTGAGGGCTGAAGGTGTCCAAGGGAGCGGCTTGAGACCCACATACACTGTGAAATGTACCACGGTGAGGTCGGTTAATGTATCGGGCTCCTCACAGTTACCACGTCTTCCTTCAGGAACAAGGGAACCTGAAGTTCTACCCTCTCCGCAGCTTCAGCTGTACATCACGGTACGTTACCCAGCCGCAGTGCCACGCCCGCATCCCCAGAACCTCCGCAGCCTACGCCTGGAAGCTGGCACACGTCAGCAGCGTCCCCCAGCACCACCAACCTGCTCTGTCTCCAGAAGTTTGGAATTTTTAGATTTCACATATAATGAGATCAGACATTAATTGTCTTTCTCTGTTTGACCTATTTCACTTAGCACCCACACCAGCACCCCAACACACACCCCAACACACCCCAACACACAAACCAACACACACCCCAATGCACACACCAACACACACCAACACATACCCCAACACACACCCCAACACACCCCAACGCACACACCAACGCACACCCCAACACGCACCCCAACACACACCAACACATACCCCAACACACCCCAACACACACCCCAACACACCCCAACACACAAACCAACACACACCCCAATGCACACACCAACACACACCAACACATACCCCAACACACACCCCAACACACCCCAACGCACACACCAACGCACACCCCAACACGCACCCCAACACACACCAACACATACCCCAACACACCCCAACACACACCCCAACACACACCCCAACATACCCCAACGCACACCCCAACGCACACACCAACACACACCCCAACACACCCCAACGCACACCCCAACACACACCAACACACACACCAACACACACACACACACCAACGCACACAAATGCATACCCCAACACACACCCCAACACACTCCAACACACACCCCAACGCACACCCCAACACACTCCAACACACACCCCAACACACACCCCAACACACACACACATTTCCCACTTTTCCTTTGTCTTCAGGGAGAAAGCCTCGGTTGCATTTAAAAACATACTACTGGTTTTCTTATTGTTTTGGTTCTACAAGCATTTAAATAAAATTAAGCTTTATTTTAAATTTTGGAAGAAGAACAGATTCCAGGTCTCCAGCGTCCGTCAGTAGCAGAGGTAAAATACCCCAGAGGTCGCGGCCCGTTAAGAAAATGCCAGCAGCTGACTCAGACCCGGCGTGAGGAGACCCGCTGCTGGGGGCACAGGGCAGGTAGGGCCCGACCCCCGGTTCCAGACCTAAGAGATGTGCAGCGTGACAGAAAGAGACCAATTTCCACAAGTTTTATGTGAGGAGCAGCTTCTTGAGTCTCACCATCTGCTGCCAGATAAAATTTCGTGCCTGCAAAACGGTATTTTTACTCCCAGCCTCCGCCCTCCCAATGCTGTAATGAACGAGAAGAATCGCTGAAAATGAGAACTATTTCCATACATATTTCAAAGCGCTCGTTACGGGAGCAGGGCACCAATTCCAGCTTTGAAAGCAACTCCAACGTGCAGCACCCTGGAGATTTTACTGATTATGAGTCACAGCCCCTCATTCCCACGCCTTCCACGCTTGGCGGTGGGAAGATCGCTGCTCTGTGTCCCGATGACCTGCTGCCGGCTGGGCAGCCTCCCTGGGCGGGACAGCAACCCGGCCCAAGTCTCGTTCGCGTCTCCCCTTAGGGGGGGCCCTGGTCGTCGGTTCAGTTAGGCGGCTAGAAGCACACGTGGGGAGACACAGGTGAGAAACGGCTTCTCCAGGTTCTGGGATGAGGGTCCGACTGGCTCGGGCGCGTCTCGCGCCGGACGCCCCGTGACCGCCATTGGGTGTCGCCTGTATTTACTCTCACACGCACCTCTGCGGCCTCCCACCGCTCCCTCCGAGCTTACGGCCCTGCGCGCGTGCCCTTTGCGATGTATAATACGTCCCAGCGACTAGGGAAGCTCCGCTCGGGTTTCTGCTCAGGAACAGTTGCGCCTGCCTGACACCATCTCCCTCTCGGCTTTTCCGTGACCCACACCTACGCCAACGTCAACGCCAACGCCAACGACCAACCGCTCGCCTCAGTGGCCCTCCGCGGGCAGCCTGGGCTCCCCTGGGCCTGTGGTTCGGCTGGTTGGCTCTGCCCCCTGTGTAGTAACGGAGGGCTCGCTTTCCCCCTTGAGAGCCAACATTTTATTTTATTTTATTTTATTTTATTTTATTTTATTTTATTTTATTTTATTTTATTTTATTATTTTATTTTATTTTATTATTTATTGTCAGAAGTATTACAGGGGCCCCCCTTTTCCCCCATTGCCCCCCCGCCGCCCCCAGCCTTCCCCGCGCCATTGCCTGTGCCCCTGGGCCATGTGCTGTGCGCGTAAGCTCTCTGGTGGATCCCCCCCTTCCCTCTGAGATCCCCCCGTCTGCTCCCTGCTTCTGTGTCTCTGAATCTATTCTGCTGACAGTTTATTCTGCTCATTAGACCCACCCATGAGTGAGACCAGGTGACACCCCTGCCTGGCTCACTCGGCTCAGGGCCATCCCCTCCAGTCCCCTGCCGTCCCCAAGGGTGAGCCGAGGAGGCCGCACAGAGCCTGGCCGGCTGCGCTCTCCCCACAGCTCAGCGTGGGAACCGTGGGAGCCGCGGGCCCCTCACCAGGGGGAACCCGGAGGAGCCCCTGCTGCACACGCTGAGATTTCAGTGAACGTCGCGACCCCAAAGCCGCACTCACTAGGGATCGCCGTGGTTACAGAGACCAGAACTTTCCATCGGACCAGATGCTCTGCCAGGGCCGACTCGCGCCCATCACAACTGTTCAGGAAAACTTGGTGGTCTCGGGTTAAAAGCTAACGAGCGAAAATGAACAGATAACCAAACAACCAAGACATTATCACCCCTGACTGTGATAAAACAGTTTGCAGGATGGAAGCAGGGCTTTTTTTTAATTAGAAAAATAAATGTCCAAACCCATTTTGGACAACTTACGTCCTTCCCAGGGGTTACTTCTGCTGGGCAGCCTGCAGGACTGAGAACGACCTAAAGCCCTCGCTCCAAAGACCTAAGAGCAAGTGGAAGAGTTTTAATTGTAAGATGTTGCTGGGTTATCAGTATTTTAGGACACCTGAGTGTTTCCTTCCCTAGGGATAAACGTGGACGCAGCCGCCTGAATCTCCGAGGCCAGCCAGCTTCCCTTGAGCTCCCACGGGTGCTGATTTTAAAGTTTATTGACGCGCCAGGAAGAGAAGGAACCGTCAGCCCCTCCAATGGCACGGCGCAGGTCTACGGGCTCAGTCCCCGGGCCCCGAAGGCCGGCGGGTCCCCGAGGAGCCCACTCAGCAGGACCACAGGCAAGGAGCCCCGCAGACTAATTAGAGGGCTTTCTCTGCCACGAACCTCTGCCATCGCCATAAATTAGACCAGGGCGGCGGCCGTCCTCCAGGCCCCGGCGGGACATTGGCCGGTTTCGCAGAGGAAGTTTATGTCTGTAATCCCTCCTTCCCTAAACTCCGCTCGCCAAGGAAAAGAAGGGAGGAGACACAGACGGCCAGCGTTTAGGGGGAAGGTCTTTTCGTTGCTGCCGTTAACCTTCACCGGAGGATATTTTTTCCACTTGTTTTTTAGAGAGAGTGGAACAGGCGGAGGGGGAGAGAGAGAAACGTGGATGTGAGAGAGACGCACCCATCGGTCGCCTCCCGCACGCGCCCCGACCTGGCCGGGATCAAACTTCCAACCCAGGCCCGTGCCCTTGACCGGGAATCGCACCCTCGGCCCTTCGGTGCACAGGGCGCCCTCCAACCCGGAGCCACGCCAGCCAGGGCGCAAGGTCACGCTTTTGACCTAGAAAGAAGCTTGACGTTTACGTTACTTGCCGTTGGCGGGCTGAGGGGGGTATTTTTTCTCGGTCCCCTCCCGGGTGACACTGGGTCCCCCTCCTCAGGGCTCTCACCGGTCCTCGGACGCATCCCTGCCGGCGTCCGGCTCCATCACCCGTTCACCTCTCAAAATAAAACCCGTTTGATTCCCCTCGGTGTCCCTGGAACTTAACAAAACGAGCTCCAGCCCGCTCCCTGGAAGGTCCGGTTTCACTAACCCGACGACGGCGTCTTGTTTTGAGGCATTTTTGAAAATGAGCGTGTGTATAACGGAATAATTATGACAATATTTTGAAAAGGCTCATGTTTTATAGCTCACGTTGTCATCCCGTTATCACAGCAGGGGGAACTCTCTGGCTCTAGAAAAAGCCACAAAAAGTAATGAATAGCAATTTCCTTTTAGTTTATGTCTGTTTCACTGTTTGTAATGATTCCTTTGTTACGATCCTCGATTATTACGGATGCTAAAACGCGTTTAGGAGGGATCACAGCACCAGATCTGCTCCCCAGCTATTTAACAAGTACCCAGATTTATCGTTTTTATTATAGTTTATTTTCCTGTTTCTATAGAAATGTGTAGCTATGCTCCTTTATTCCTCTCCTGGAGGGTTTAATTCTTCCCGGGGCATGAGGGAAAGTTGGTACTAAGTAAAATATGTTTATATATCCAGGAAATGAGCAGACACTGGCACAGAAGAGGCGCAGTCGCCACGGCATTTCCTCTGCGTGGCCTGTGCAGCCACGTGGATCACGTGGGATGTCCCAGCGTCACTAAGAGCGGCCCCGGCCAGTAGGGCTCACACTTGTCTTTGAGGAGATGAGCTAGAACCGCGTCCAGCTGAGTAAATATTGGGTCGTAATAGTTACACTACATTTGTTAAAATCTGATATTTAGAAAAATATTTGGTCGTAATAGTTACTCTACATTTGTTAAAATCTGATATTTAGAAAAATGCTGGCCAGAAACAACAACTAGGGAAGCAGAAGCCCTGGGAAGAAACCTAGGAGGCTGTCTTCCAGCCAGTGATGGGCCAGGCCTCGCGGATCTGGGAGCGAACACCCCTGGCGAGATCTCCCCCAAGGAGAATAGTCTTAGAAATGCTCCGGCCACTCAGGGCCCGGGAAGCGGTCAGCGTCGGTCCCTGAAACTCAAACGTCTCCACTTTACAGTAAATCCCTCCTGATTTCAACCATGTTTCATGAGAATGAGGAACAGGGTTGAGGCACCAGGAGCGTTGGCCCACGTTCCCCGTCACCGAGGAAGACGCAGGGTCGAGGGGCACCCCCGGCTCCCCCGACGCTCGTGCCCTAGTCTCTGCACCCACAATTCAGCGTCGACTCTCTGTCCACGGCGTCTTCACCTTCCGTCCAGGGGGTGCTGCGGCTCCCACGGGGCCTCCTTGGAAGGGAAAGGAAACCCTTCAGCCCTTTCCGTCTCACCGCTGAATAGGAACAAGAAATTGGCTTTTAAAAATTCATAGGTGAAGAAACAGCTTTGGGTCCATTTTGAATTTTTTACAAATAATGTGCAACGTCAAACATCAGTTTTGTGCCACACCATCACAACCGGTCCTTTACATTTTCATTAAGGGCCGCTGAAATGTTACTTAAATTGTGAGAGTTCGAATGGCTTCATCTAAGAGAGTTTAGTGAGGACGGGTCAGTGGTTTTTAGTTTAGCTCGAGGTCCCTGTTATAATACGTTGTTTCTGGGCACAATGATGGAAATGCTAGAAAGCCTCCACATTGTAGGAGCGTGTTCTGGAAGATCAGATGCTCTAGATGGTACACACCAGAACCTGATTTTTAACAGGCAGTTATTTATTTTACTATTTATGGATAATGCTGTTCAACAAATTAAAATCTAAGCTGTGTATGTGAAGAATTAACCCAACACATGACTCACTTGAGAACTGAGTGGAAATGAGCATTGGAAGAAAAATATAATTATAAGAAAGAGGGACCTGGGGTCCGGGGAGTTAGCTGACTTGCCGAATTATTGAAATATTACATGACATTGGGAGTTGGAATTTGAACAAGGTCTGTTTGGATCTGAATCCTGTGCTATATCCAATATGCCATGATTTCTATACTTAAAATGTGTTTTTCTGGCAAAAAAAAAAAAAAATTATCCATTGGTATTTATATCCTTCGATATCATCACCAGAATTTTTGGCCTCTCATCAAGACAAAATATATTGGGAAATGAGATGAAATGTTAGCGTTAAATGGTTCTGAGACTTCCAAATTCCCATTGCTTTGGAAATCATTTTGCACAATGCAAATATTTTAACTGGCGAACACTCAAGGTTTTCCAGATTAAATTCTTTGCTTTCTCTCCATAGAGCATGAATTATTGACTTTTGTATCGTTTGTCCTTAGTAAGTCTCTTAATTTCCTTTGTAACGGTATTTAAATAATTGGTCTTCTAAATGAAAGCACCGTTATAACAAGGAAAATGTCCTCCCATAACACACACACAGGCAGAAGAAATTAATAAGTCCTCACTTGATCTTTTGTTACAATAGTCTTAAAAATTATTATGCATTTTTAGGTTTGATGTTATCTCACTGTTGGAGTTCATAACCCCTCGCTCCTTAGAGAGGGTCTAATCCAGTTACTTTAGAGGAGGGGTGGGGAGCGTCTGGTCCACGGGCCGTGAAATTGTTGGGTCTGGCCCTGCCCAGGCAGCCACAGGCAGGACTCGAAATTCAATAAATCTAGGAGCTTTTCTCATAGCTGATTTTTACGTTGATAATATTGTATGGCCCACGAATGATGTTATAAATCTCCAGATGGCCCTTGGCAGAAGAAAGGTTCCCCACCCCTGCTTTAGAGGTCCTGTCACATATTTGTGAGGCATCGTTGGTGTCACTGGAAACAACCTTAACCAAAAGCAATAGAGATGCATGTAGATGATTTGCCATTAAGAGAAATAACCTTTTATTGTACCGTGATCAGAAGCATTATTTAGTTAACGGCTATCACAGAGGTGGGTCTGGTTTATTCTACATTGTAGATATTTTCCCTAATTTGAGGATGAGGGACTTGAGGATGGAAGTAATTTGGCCAAACGTTTTAACCAAGAAGTGACGCCGTCTGGATTCACGCTCAGACCTGACGTCCTCGAGTCTAACCTCAG
The DNA here is from genome assembly GCF_054644295.1 of Miniopterus natalensis. Taxonomy (NCBI): domain Eukaryota; kingdom Metazoa; phylum Chordata; class Mammalia; order Chiroptera; family Miniopteridae; genus Miniopterus; species Miniopterus natalensis. Next base: position 695,343 of record NC_142095.1, on the reverse strand, counting down.
GCCCACTGCCTGCTGCCCCGACAACTCAGCAACGAGAACGGAGCACAGACGAGCCACCTGTGCTTTCGGCTCCCTGCCTGGCTGGTTGGGCGCGAGAGTTTTCTCATCCAGGCGGAAGGAAACGGAGACAAGGCACTTAGCCGAGCAGGTGGTTACGACAAGGCCGCTTTCCTTCGGGGGACGGTCTCAGGCGGACACATCGCTGGTCTCGGCCGACTGCCTCCCGAAGGACCGTCTGAGACTCCGTCCCTGGGAGACCTGAACCCATAAGTAAGTCGAGTGTGTTTCCTGCTGTGGGGCTTAGCGTAAGTGACTGCACTTGGGGTCTCTCGTCTTTCGTTTTTAAATATGTCTTTATTGATTTCAGAGAGCGGAAGGGAGAGGGAGAGAGAGAGAAACATCAATGATGAGAGTCATCGATCGGCTGCCTCCTGCTCGCCCCCGACTGGGGATCGAGCCTGAAACCCCGGCATGTGCCCTGACCGGGAATCAAACTGTGACCTCCTGGTTCATAGGTCAATGCTCAACCTCTGAGACACGCCCGATGAGCCCTCTTGTCTTGTTTTGACACACTTTACCATCAAATGTCCCATTCAAAGCAGGCACAGGTAAAATTTCAAAATACTTGGAATTTTACAGGTATGTTTTTTAACTTGAAGTTTAGGTTGCCTAGGCCTCCCAACTTTCCTCAAAACAAATGTGGTGCTCCCACCGTTCCTGGTTTCTGATGTCACCCAGGGAGACACAAAGCCCTGCAGAAAACCGTTTTCCATCAAAATTACAAGGAGCCTGCATATTTTAGCAATTTCAGCTGCATTACGCAGTCTGCTCAGGCTGGTCACTGACCAGTGGCTCACCCCCATCCATTTCACTAGCATTTAACTTGTCACTTGAAATTAGAAAGGTAACAAAAGTTTAAGAAGGTTGCAAAGATTGAATCTCTCACTGAAAAAAAAAAAGACTATTACTGATTACATAGGGGGCTATCTTGCCCCCTCCCCAAGCAATGTTGGTGATCATGTATCAGGGATTGTCTTCTAGAAATTGTGTTTCCCTGAGGTTTCAAAGATGTAAGCTCCAAGGACTAGCAAGAAGCTCAGTGGATTAAGAGTTGTCCTAGGAACCAAGACGTCACTGATTTGATTCCCGGTCAGGGCACAAGCCAGGGTCGCAGGCTTGCTCCCCGGCAGGGGGCGTGCAGGAGGCAGCCGATCCAGGACTCTCTCGTCACTGATGTTTCCCTCTCTCCCTCTCCCTTCTTCTCTCTAAAATCAATAAAAACATATTTAAAAAAAAAAAAAAAAAGGCAGCCATAAACTGTTCTACTTTGAAGCTGAAGTGTCCCAGGTCACCTGCGAGTGTCAGCACACAGCAGAGGAAGCAGGCCCTCTGCCCCATCGGGATAGCATGGTGTAGATATTCACAGACACTTACAAGAAGTAGAGGTTCGTACGTTCGAAAGCGAGACCCCCCTCCCGTAACCGTACAGGCCTCGCCTGCCCTAGCGTCCAGGGAGAGGAGCCTCGCCTGGCAGCTGCTTTATAAGGACCCTTCCGCATGGACCGACTACCTGATATGTTTGTCCCCCAACATCCCTTGTCATTGAGTGACATTTTGGCCAGTCTCAATGGACAACTCAATCACACAATTAAATTTTTAGAAGCTGTTTAATTGACATTTCTTCCCACTGAATGAAATGGCTATTTTGTCAAACACCTGCCAAACCCACGGATTCGTGGACCTGTAACTGGTGGCGCTTAGGAAGCTGTTGGGTGAACACAGTGCCCAGCAGAGGTGATGCGCCTACACCAGCGGCTTAAGCGTTTCGAGGGGAGGGGAGGCGAAAATGAAACACCCAGGTGAAAGCACGAATGTATAATTGAGTGGTAAACAGAGACATGAGGGCTGAGAGGGAGACGTTAACAGAAAATAAATTGCCTGCGTGCTCAAGTGCAGCATGCATTATCACGGAGACGCGTTCCCTGCGGCTGAGCACCGGTATCTCTGGTTTGAGAAGGAGGAATACCCGGCGCACAGCCTTCTCCCTGCGCTGGAACTGCTCCCTCCTCTGCAAGCGGCCTGCCTCCTCCTGCGACCTCGACTCCACACAATCACCGAAGCAAACGCGCTCAGCAGTTGTCTGTTCCTTTGCCTGTTCCCAAGGCAAGTTACAGAAAATAGCCATCAAGGCTCTGAGGCGAGGAACCTCGCTGTCATCGCGGGTCCCCGGCAAGCAGTTTATAGTGTCACCAGCCACCCAGACACATTTTCCACTGGCAGGAGCTGTCGAGAGGCCCTGCTGCTGTTCCCCAACCTTACAGCGCCAGGCAGAGAGAGATCACTCTCAATTAGGAATCTGCTTTGTTAGCAATACGGGGGGGGGGAGGGGGGGCAGAACCGTCAGGCTCTCGGAGTCGGAAACGCCCAGGTGGTACTCGGAAGGCTGCTCCCCCCTGCGACTCACACTCACAGCCTTACAGGCCCAGCGGCGAACAGAAACACAGAACCGCTACAGACAAAGGGGCTTTAAAATGGACACTGAACCCCCCTTTAGTAATTAGGGAGAGTCTTTTACACAACAGCTGTAAGACTGAGCTGAGAAAACAAAGCTGAAGTCCATGAAATCTCATTCCTAAGAGTCAAAAAAAAGTAAGTCGGGAAGATAGACTTTGCTTTTAAACAGGGACGAATGATTCGCAGGACCCAGGAGCAGACGAAAACCTGGTGGCCAGCCCAGGAACGTCTCCACGTCATCGGACCGGACACACGTTCAGACACGCTTCATTAAAGCGTCCCTCGGGTGCACAGCTACCAAGTGACACCGATATAAACTCCCGCCCCTTTCAAATGTAAAAACTCTGAAAAACAAAAAATAACAAACCTGGCGTGGAGGCCTCAGGACTTCAGAAGATGTCGGGAGCAAACAAGAGTCTTTTCCGCAAACTCTCCCTTCGCCGCCCCCCCCCCCCGTCCTGCCCCGCCCCCCCAGTCTCACCCACTCGCGCCCCCGCCCACTCCCCTCCCCCCCTCCTGGGGCAGGATGCTGGTGAAAGGGGGCCCGTCATCTGCTTTTCTCTGGCGACGTTGCTCCATCCCAGTGTTTGAAAACCGCTGATGTAGAATAAAGTCGTTGCACAACCACGTAGGATCCTGTTTCCTGAGGGAAACGGGCCGGGAGACGCCCGGGCTCCAGGTCCCACGCGGCCGGCCGGGGACTCGCTTCCCTGTGACCTGAGAAATTCACTGTCGACTCCAGTCTCTCCTTTAGACAAACACAACGGCAGCGTTCACCCGGACAGGTGAGAACGAGCGTGTTCCGTACGACGCGCTCGGGCCGATCCTCCTGCGCTGTCCCCACAGACGATCCTGCCCGTGGAGACTCGTTTCCAGGCAGTTAGATGAGCGACCTGTCGCCGCGTCACCGGGAAGGCACAGGGGGCGCTTTCATCCCAACCGTGAATAGTTAGAAACGCCAGGTGTCCTCGGGCGGCTACATTGACCCCAAGTAGTTACTGTAGCCCTGGGAAGTCACAGGGGATGTTTTCATCCCAACCACAAGTAGTTAGAAACGCCAGGTGTCCTCGGGCGGTTACACCGACCCCAAGTAGTTACTGTAGCCCTTCACCCTGCGATGCTCACGTGGTTCATGCAGCTGCGGGCCGGCGCTTTCCTGCCGGACCCCCTGCAGGGCGCCGGCGATGTTGTGTCTGTGGCTTCAGGTGGGAACCGGCGTCTGCAGAGTCTGAACGACTGGCCCGAGGCCGCGGCCTGAACCAGCAGCTCAGCTGATATCTGGGGCTCCTCCTGCCTCTCTGACAGCTTCTTCTTTTGTCACCTGAAAATGTCCTCAATGGCTGTAAATGAGGGGCCGCAGGTGCCCACCAGGGCCAGTCTGCATTCAATGCCCTATGCTGATGGCACCTACTTTTTCAAAAGAGGCAAAAAAAACAAAAAAAACAAGAAAAACCAGACCGTGTGCCCCGGAGAATCGCAGATTGTCTGGCTTTTTCACCTCCGACACAGGAGTGGTCCGGGTCAGGTGCTGCCCCCAGGAGGGGCTTTTCCCTGTCGTCCCGGCGGCCTCTCCGTGTCAGTCTCGGCTGATGTGTGTGTCTGTGTCTTAGCTTTTAATAAAAAAGTTTAGAAGGTAAACTATATATAAATGTGAAAATAGAACAAAGTTTCTAGAATTCTCCTTTGGTCCTTCGATGTTTTCCACAATTTAAAAATATTTTTCTACAATCTCACTACCTTTGTGTTTAAAACAAGCCTTCAGATAGTTTAGATTCCCGCATTCTCTCTTGTCTTGAAGGAAAACACATATATCCATCTCTATCTGTGTGTATAGTCATGGAGAGGGATGCAGAAGATGCATTATATCTAATCCCACACTCCCTTTATCTCAGCTTTTCTGTTAGGGTTTGTTTTGGGTATTTAAACACAAACACCTTGGATTTTTTAAAAATAATACCCAATTATTTCTTATCATCATCATCATTAATATAAATCAAATTTAATCCATCATTGTAAATTTTTTAGGTGACAAATCACCGGTTCTAAATTCATCAAAAAATGAATATGAAATAATTAAAATATCCATTACATGGACATTTTAAAAAAATGATTGTGATAAAGTATCATAAACACCCGAGTCTTTCCTTCAAAAACACTGTAGAAAAATCCAAGGAATGTTATATAAAGTAAAAGTGTATTTAAATTAAAAAGTAAAAAATTAAAAATTAGTTGATATATTTAAAAATCTTTCTCTCCTGAACCTGTTTCATGTATTTACTTATTTATTGGGGGGGCAAAGAAGTGGTGAGGGCCTCTATGAGCAATTTCAATTTTTATTTGACAGTAAAATGACTGTTTATATGCTTGTTCATCGAAAAGCTATTTTCAGGTCTAAACTAATGTTAATATATGAACTTATTCAGCGTGATTGTTGAGTGTATGTGGCTGTTGTTTATACCTGGTTTGGGGTCATTAGTTGGACCAGGGCCCCCAGCGCCCCACCCGCCCCACGTCCCCCCAGGCAGGAGCGCCTGGACCCTGCGGGTACAAGTCCCCGCTCTCGTCAAGGACTGACGCTGCTGCTGCAATCGGAGGACACTCCGGTTAGTCTCTAAATCTGGAGAATGATCTAAATTGTGTGCTCTCAGTCTACCTCTACTGTATATATTTTTTCTTTTTTTAATCTTCATCTGAGGATATTTTTTCCATTGCTTTTTTGAGAGAGTGTCGGGGGTGGGGAGAAACATGGATGTGAGAGACACGTGGCTTGGTGGCCTCCCCCTCGCGCCCCAACCGGGGCCAAGCCTGCAACCGAGGCACGTGCCCTTGACCGGAATCGAACCCGGGACCCTCCGGTCCCTGGGCCGACACTCTAGCCACTGAGTGCACCGGCCAGGGCTGCCTCTCCTGTGTTTGGAAAAGAAATGATGAGAATAAATACAAACCTCTGGTCTCACTGTTTCCGCTCGGCTGCTTTGCTTGGCTCTTGGTCTTCCTTCGTGTCAGGAAGAGACGCTCACCCCAGTGACCACCAGGTAACTTCTCCTGCGTCTTCTGAACGAGCGTAGAGACCCAGCCGCTCCCTCCGTGTTCAGAGCCCGACTCTGCACCCTCAGAACTTCCCAAGGATCCGCTCGTTTTACCCGAAAGACATGGTTCTCCCACTGGGCCCCTTCAGAGGGCTGGTTTTGGTTTTGCTTGTCTGTGGATTCTGTTTCATTTTTTTAGGTCCTGGTTTTCTCTGCAAACCTATTATGTACTGAAAGTTCACATTATTATGAAAATGCTAAGCTTCAATAGAACTTAAAAAAACAGGTGGGTGTAAAAGCTGAGTTTTGTGATAAATGGAAGTCGAGTTCTAAGATTGGTGAGCACATCTGAAAGCAAATGAGATGTTAGAAGACACCTTTTTTAAACAATTTCAGATGACACATACATATTGAAGAACAGATTTTGAAATATCAGAATTAAAGATCGTTTTGGAATACATTATCACCCGCCCTAAAACAATTGGGAAAGCATCCATAAATAGGGATATGCTAAGTAATAATACATTTCTAGCCCATGGACAAAGCCCTAATTCCAGAGGCCTGCTATGAAAATGTACTCTCTCGAAACACCCACCCAAATAGCTTTTGCCTCCTGCTGTCCCGGCACAGGGTGGTGGGAAGTTGCCGGAGTCACCACGGCGTCCCCTTCTGCAGTCCTCTCATCACCCTGGACAAAGCCCCGCGCAGGAAGGCTCAGCCTCGTGCATCTGGAGATCACCCCTCCCCTGAGTCGTCTGCATTGAAATTCGTTGGTTTCCACCAGGGTGCAAGAGGCTCTCACACCTTTTGACTCTAACACAACGCCTTTTCCTCCAGGTAAATGAAAAATGTATATTTTCAAGGCCTGAAACGAATTTTCTGCTGGCCAAACTGCCAGTTCCCTGGCATGAGTGTCTGACAGCAAACCTTGTTTTCAAACCAGGTAATTCATCACCAGAGCCCCGCTCACCTGGACAGACTCCCTGGTACACGTCTGCAGGTTGTCTGAGCCACGTCACGCAGGCGAGGCCCTCAGCTCGGTGGCCAGGGCCGTGGAAACCTGCACAGGTGATAGGAAGGAATATTGTTTATGCAGCAATCAATCTCTGTCTGTCCCAGCAGGGTGTCCATCCCCACTCCACCTGGGGAGGGAGCTTTCCAGGGTCCTTGAAACAGAGACCAGCCTCAATTCCAGCCTCACTGCAGAATTTCAAATAAGGCGGTTTTGAATACATTCCACGTTTATCTTTACTTTAGATTCCAAAGCTCAGGCCTCAGCCTTGGGCTTGAGGTCAAACCTTTAGCAAACAGCCCTAGCTGACTCTGAGCCCATCAAAGCACTGCATTAATTAAATTTTCGTTAAATTCCACCCTTCCCCGGATCCCCACTGGATCCGTGTCTCCACCTCTGTTTGAGGTGCACCCCCAGGTTCTCCCATACGCAGACCTCCTGACACAGGAGCTAGTAACCGAACCCCCTCGTGGCCTGTACGAGGTGGGCTTGGCCGCTACAGGTTGGCATTACCAGGCAGACTTGATCTCCGCAGGTTGGCATTACCCAGTAAAACTATAACACAAGCTACATATGTAATTTTACAATTTCTGAAGACACAGTTTAAGTAAAAAGAAACAGGTGAAATTAATCGTAATATATTTTGTTTAACAGTACATATAAAGTATCGTTTCAACATGGAATCTGCACACAGAATTATTAATGAGAGATAGTGCAGGGTTATTTTTTAACTCTGTCTCCGAAGCCGGTGTGCCTTGCATGGGAACAGCGCGTCTCCTCGGCACCGGCCCCCTCCAAGGGCTCAGAGTCCCCGGGTGGCTGGTGGCTGTCTGCCGGCCGCCAGCTGCAGGTGTATTTGTAGAGCGGCCGGACGACCCTGTGAGGTGAGTGGACATGCGGCAGAGGTGCGTTGTCTGATGCGGTAGTTCTGGCCCCCGACAGCATCGGGCCCTTTCGGTGGCCATTGCAACTGAGAACTGGATTTTTAATTCTATCTAATTTTCATTTATTTCAACAACCACCGGTGGCTAGGCTGTCGCTTTGGAGGCACAGTTCTGGGCAATGGGAAGCTGTCAGCGTGTTTGAGAAGGGGAGTGTCCCTGGGAGAAGTGGAGTTGGGGCCGTCAGTGGAGGGGGGAGACGCAGCGTTGCCGGGGCACCCACGGGCCTCAGTGGCTCTCTTCTGATCCACCGCGACGACCCAGTCAGAGCCCAGGCTACAGCAGGACGGCTCAGAGAACAGCCGAGGCCCCGCGAACCTCTGCCGCCTCCGCCTCCCCACAGTCCACTCAGGCCCCTCAGCGTCGAGCACCTTCAGCTGCGGGGCCCACAGGGCGCCCCGTCGGGTAAAACGGGTGGGAACTGACGATGCTTTGAAAACACACCATTGCAGCGGCTTCGCTAAAGAGCGTCCCAAGCGACTTGTTCTTCGTATCAATACGACATACACGCGCTCGAGCTACCGGTCCAACCGCCCCCCTCGCAATGAACCGTAAGGTGACCGTCTGCCGTCGAGAATCCCGTGGCCGACCAGGAAGGCAGCTTCCTCACCTTTCCCTGCTGCCGTCTCCTCGCAAAGCCGGCCGGCGTCGCAGTGAACCACGGGGCCCGGCCGGGCCGCCTCGGGGGGGCTCGTTTGAGGCCGAGTAGAAGGGCGCCTGGGAAGCTTTTCTTGTAATAGGCTCCTGTGTCTCGGACTCGCTTCACCGGGAGAAAACCTTTCCCGTTTTTATTACTTGAAAGGGGCTCTAGAATTTGCTCTCGTGTAGACACGTTAGAACGTTTCGTTTCTCGGGTGATGAAAATGTGAACTAGAACACTGAGTCGCCTGCCCGCCGAGCCTCCTGGGCGTCCTGGACGCACGGGTTCCAAGAGGAACGCAGAGCCCGCTTCTGCCCTGAGGCTGAAGCCGAGGCCGCGCCTCGCTGGGCTTCGTGCCGGAGGCGCCGGGTGACGGCGACGGGACCCGTTGGGTCATCGCTCGGGAGCCGGGCTCCCTCCTCAGCCGAGTGACACGGGGTGGGGGCCACTTCGGGGAGCCGGTTCCAGGCTTAACTCCCGGAGCAGCTGCGCGGCGAGGGGCGTCCGGTGAGTCCGCGGAGGGCGCGTTGGCACCGTGAGTGCACGCTGCGTTTGCTGCGCTTGCTGCGTTTGCTGCGTTTGCTGCGTTTGCTGCGTTTGCTGCGTTTGCTGCATGTGGGCCGACTATTTTTAGAGAGAAACCCTGGAATTTCAGAGGCTTAACCCGATAGAAGTTTATTTCTGGGTGCGTGGGGTCGGCCGACGCCCCCCCACCTGGGCCGCGCCGGCCGGCCGGCCACCCCCCTCCTCTTTCATCCCTCCACGGCCCTGGGCCGCGTTTGCCGGTCCCAGCGGAGGGTCCCTCTGTCTTCCGTCCACTTCTCTTCAACCAGGAACGCAAACCCGCGTCGTCCTCACACCGCTGTTCCTCCCCTCCTTCCCCAACCTCACAGCCCCCGGGCGTCATTCGCGCCCACTCTTAACCCCCTGCCACCGGCCGCTCCTCCCAGCCCCTCTCGGGGCGCCGCCGCTGAATTAGGGCAAAGCCTGCGTGGCCCCTGCCCCTCCCTCCCCCGCCTTGTCCCACCCAACTCATTCCTTATGCCACAGCCGCAGAGTGTTCTTTGAAACGCTCACCTCTTTCGGTCCTTCAAGAAAAGGCCCCGCGGTGGCCGTTACGGCTCCTCCACGGCCCGGGCCCCGCGTTGGCCCCGCGGGGCTTCCTCCCGGCTGGCGCTCCTGCTTGGTCGGGCGCCGCCTGGATTTTCTCTCGGGGGCCCGGACGCCCGAGCCTCCCTCGTTCCCTTCAGTTTCAGCCTCCGTGGGGCTTAAAAGAGCAAGTTCGCACCCAGCGCGTGACGTCCACAGAACAGGACACACGATGTGCGAGCAGCCGGCTGACGCGGCCTCCGGACCCGGGAAACCTCACTGCCGTGTTTCCCGGGAGGGCCGGTCGTTTTGCCGGCTGAAGGCCGAGGTTAGAATCGTGACTGTTTTGTTAGGTTTACTGGGTTTTCTTTGTTTCTGTTTCTCCTGGAGTCAAAATGGCTCCTTTCAAGATGCTCTTGTTTCCATGGTGATGAGGCTCCTCGTGACGACTTCCCTGATTTTCGAGGGATGTGACGTGTTAGTGAAGATGTTGTCGTCTCTAAGTAACCAGAGCAATGGCAAAACCAAGAGCGGCTTTACCCAGAGAATCGTGCTGTTTCCTAAAGAAATCTGCAGGTCGGCCGCGCACGGGTCCGGGGAGGTCGGGTGTCATCGGGATGCTGCGAGGGGAGCGCATGTCAGTCTCATTGGCCTGTTTCTCGTGGTTGCCGGTGCGAGGGAGTCGTCGGGACGCCGGTCTCAGTGGGGTCTCCTCACCGGTGGCTCTGTCAGAAAGCACCCTCCCTGGGAGCTGCACCCACAGTCCACGGCCGTGAATTTACCACACGGCCAGTTCCAGCTCCACGTGGTGGGGAAGCCGTGGATCCGGCAAAGGAAAGTGGGACCGACACACAGGCTAAAGTCCGTTGTGACTTTGCCTGTGGGGCTGGTCACGTGGCCACTCCGAATGGAATCACACCCCTGTGGCAAGGAAGCCGTCGGGGGGATGCTTCGGAGGCCGACTCTGGTTCCAGGACACGCCCTGTGCACCTGCAGATGCTCCTCAAGGGCTTACATCTGGGGCAAGATTCTCACGTAAGAACAGCTTCCTGTAGGATAGCGAGAGAAACCCGTGTTCCATAGTAAACTTCATGGTTTTTTAAATTATACAATACAGGTTTTTAATTTTTAAAAAGACCAACAGGTACAGGAGAAGATGCTTAAAACCACTAATCGTCAGGGAACTGTAAACGAGAACCATGAGCTATGACCTCAGGCCCGTCAGAGTGGCCGCCGCCCAGAAGACAAGAGGCAGCAAGTGCTGCTGAGGGTGTGGAGGGACAAGAACCCTCGTGTGTTGCTGCCGGGGTGTAAATGGGTTCAGCCACTATGAAAACAGTAAGGAGTTTTCTCAAATAATTAAAAATAGAACTATACCTAGTGACTCAGGAAACCCACTTCTGGGTCATGTGTCTCTCAACAACAGGGACACATTCTGAGAAATCATTGTTAAGGGACTTGATTGTCCTGGGAACACCATCCAGGCACTTACACACTCCTGGATGTTACAGCCTCCCACACACCTGGGTCCCACACACCTGGGTCCCACACACCTGGACCCCGCACACCTGGGTCCCACACACCTGGGTCCCGCATACCTGGGTTCCGCACACCTGGGCCCTGCACACCTGGGTCCCGCACACCTGGGTCCCACACACCTGGGTCCCACATACCTGGGTCCCACACACCTGGGTCCCGCATACCTGGGTCCCACACACCTGGGTCCCGCACACCTGGGCCCCGCACACCTGGGCCCTGCACACCTGGGTCTCGCACATCTAGCCTGTATGGTACAGCCTGTTGTCCCTGGGCTACAAGCCTGTTTAGAGATGCTCTACACTGTTAATTATGATAAAATAATGATGACATGAATAGTTTCCTCAAGCCTTTGCTTTTCACCAAATACCACGTGCGTGATATGTAGGATCTTAAAGATGTTTTTTAAAGCTACATACTAAAAAAATGCATCTCTAAACCACACAGAGGACAGAAATGACTTTGAAGATCCAATTCTCCTTCAGCCTCCTGCAGTTTGTAGCTAAGGGCATTTTTAGAAGTTTTATGCAAGGTTAAAGATTACTCAAAATGTGAATATCAGATGAGTAGGTTCGCTGTAAAGGTTAGGAGACAAGATTAGAAAGACCTTAAATTAGCCTTTTTTTTTCCCTAGCAGGTTACAAGTTGAAAGTATTGAATGTAACACATTCCCAGATATAATTTAAGATCTCTGAGGTTACAGAAAATAGATTCTGTGAAACTAAACCCAGAGTGAGTATTATTTCTCCCAGGGTACAATCGCACCAAGCCCTCCGAGCCGGCAGAAACTCAGTCACACAGGGGAGCTGCTCCGGGGCCCCTTTCTTCCAGGGAATGCGGCTGGTGGGGGGCGGCAACCCCAAGTCACCGCCTCCCTCACCACCCGCAGCTGGTATGTTTTTTGTAGCAAGAGATGAAATAGAGGAAACAGTTCAGTGTATTGCATGTGCCTTTGACATAGATTTTTGCTTTTTTTTTTTTTTTTTTTCCAAGAAATGGGCCAAAGAGCCCAGCCGGTGTGGCTCAGTTGGTTGTGTTGGCCCTGCACCAAGAGGTCATGGGTTCAAGTTCTGGTGCAGGACGTGCCCTGGTTTCGGACTCAATCCCCAGTAAGGGGTGAGCAGAGGGCAGCTGATGGGTGTTTCTCTCTCATCAATGTTTCCCTCTCTTTCTCCCTCTCCCCCCTTCTTCTCTCTCTAAAATCAATAAAAATACATTTTAAAAAAAGAGAAATGGTGGTCAGGGGGCAAAAGCCTAATCTACCCAGCTCGGTGAAGTCATAGGAATGATAGAAACCTGCCGAACTAATTCCTGCGCTGCTCTCTCAACGTGATCAGGGTTGAGCAGAATGAGGCTCGGACGCCCTGCCACGTAGCCGGCGCTCGGGGACTGCGAGCTCTTGATGGCTTGGCCTTCACGCGGCCTGAGTCCTTCCTGGCGGCCAGTTCACGCTCCCAGACCGGCTCCACTTACACTGCCCAGGGATGGGGCATTTAAAGCCCAGAGAAGTCCAAAGACTCCCTGAGCCCATCACGGGGCACCTCCCAGGCCTCCCCCAGGGGGGCAGTGCGGGTGACGACGGAGGTGGCTGCCCTGGTCTAGGAATCACTGTGGACAAGGGACACTGCGGGAGCCCAGGTCGGGATGTGCCGGCAGCTCTGCTTCCCCCCCGCTGGATCTCCAGTGTCTGTAGTTCAGAGCAGCTCTGCCGCTGCTGAAAGCAGGCCCCGGCCAGAGGCGAGGGGTGGGGACAGCGAGACCTTTCTGTCTCCCCAAGATCACAGAGAAGAGGCTGTTTGCCATGTGCTCTCTCCCTCTCCCGTCTCCTCTTGCCCCTCTCCTCTCTCCAAAATCAGTGAAAAGACATTTTAAAAAAACACAAAACTAAAACTGGAAACGTTCTTTAAAAAAACAACAAAAAACAAAAACCAGAGCATTAGTGAGCCATTTTTCACCCTTTCCTTGGCACCACGTCTCCCAAACCCAGCCTGCGTTTTGCAGGAACAGCCCCTCCCAGCTCAGGGTCCTCACCTCCCCGGCCGCGCAGGCCTGGAGTAGCCTACGCTTTGCAGTTGTGTTGAAAACGGGCATTTTAAATTCATCAGCCCCTACCGAGGCCAGTGCGCGCATAATCCTCAGTTTGCTTCCAGCAGGAAAACGGCTTGAAGAGAAAAATCAGCTCCCAGGGGCATCGCTCCCAGCGGCCGGCCTCCGACTAAGCCAGCGTGTTGGGCCAGCGCCCCCTGCTGGCCACGCGCGGATTAGCTGGTGGGGAAGGAAAGTTCGGGGAGGCTGATGTTGGCCTGGACTCGGCACCAATGGGCAGTCAGGTCACCAGCCCTGGCCTATGGCACACGTTTCAGCCTCAAAAAAAAGTCCCCTCTCACCCTACGAAATAATCTTTTATCTTGAGCCAGTGGGGAAACTGAAATTGAGGGGAAAACAAATAAATGCGGAGCTGTTTCTCACTCAGCAAATCCACACGGGCCTCCTCGCGTCCGGAAATTTAAATAGGACAAGGGACTTTTAGGCCAGGGTTGACTGGGACTTTCTGGGCCTGTGTCTCCGGAAGCCCCCCGCGGCTGCTCCTCAGGACTCAGGGCCAGGACTTGGGTTTCCAGCACCAGCGGCCCCAGCTCCTCTGAGGAGCTCTGTGCCAGGAGCGCTCTGTACCCCCGAAGTCCTGTCTCCGAGCATGAATCTGGGGGGACACAAACCTTCAGTCTCCAGCAACCCTTCAGAACTTGGTTCCAGAGGCCGACCAGGTGACTGCCCAGCATACTCACCAGGTAGTCACCAGGGCCACTGCAGTCAACAGAAACATCAAGGCGCCCGGCAGATGAATCCTTGTCTCAGGACAACGGCGTGTTTTCATCGGTGGCGCTGTCCCCAGCCCCCCAGGACACGAACGAAGTTAGACGGTCACCTGTGCCCAAGCCAGCACAGGAACGGAAGACAGCCACAGTGTCCGAGCCGACACAGGGACTTGGGAGAAAGCCCACTCTGAGGCCCCCGTGGGAGCAGATTTTAAATACCCACATCAGCCTCACTACAAAAAGCAGGGAGATGTTAACGTCCTGGCACATGTGGGCGTCTCAGTGATCTTCCCAACATGTTACAATGTTGCAGGTTATGAAACATTGTTATTTTTAATCATGCGATCATGATTCATCTTGAGATTTTTTAAATTCCTGAGGACTTTTGAAAACTGTTTCTCTATTAAAATGCATTAAAATAAATAGCTACATAGCATGTGTGTGTGAGGGAGTAAGAGAGAGAGATGCAGATGTTTGTGAAGAAATGTAGATATTCATTGCGCCCCGGTTTCTGAAGCAAAGAAACTCTGTGAGCCTGTGGGGAGGGGGAAGGAGACTCACGCATCTCCTTGTTTATAAGACGCTCTGTCTGATAAAATCACATCGAGAGAGCAGGGCCGGCATGGGTGGGATCACTCAACCGGGGACTAACTTAGGGTTGATTGGAATGGAAAGTTGAAACAATTATCAGTAATTCAGTGAATTTCAAAATAATTGCCACAGCTCTGCACGTCCACGGTATTGAAGGCAGGTGAACGGTTCTAAATTAGAGAGAAGCAAGAGGGACCTATGACCTCAGTAGAAATTACATTCTATCGAGTTCTCATTTTCCTGGACAAGCCTTTATCTTTTATTTTCCCCTGAATTTGTTTCCAGAATAATAAAAACCCACAAGCAAAAAAATGTGAAAGCCGGTGATCTGTCGCTTCTATTAAGAAACAGGAGTTTGATTGTTTCTTGTCCCGCCCCCTCAGGGACGCCCACGCACTAGGTCACCACCCTGCCTCCGACCTCTGACCTGAGGTTGACGTCAGTCTGGTCCTCGGGTCCTGGCGCCCACACTTGGCTCCTCGTTCCAATCACCTGGGTGACTTTTTGGACGTTGGCGTTTCCAAACGCCTGACAGTTTTCATTCCTTAAGTACGGGGACCGTTTCCCTGGAGGGAATTCAAATACTAGGGAAGCCTCGTCAGTCTGCTCTTGGACTTGCTCTCCCCGGGAATCAAGGCTTCACCCTGCAGATGGTGCTCCCCCCCCGACCCCCGCAGACGCCTCCGTCGGTCCCCATCATCTTTCCAGTAACTGCGGACGGTCTCAGGACCCTCATCACAGCACCGCAGGCGGCGCTAAAGAGAAAACCACAGGCCACGAATGGCGCCACTCGGGCTGAGGCCACGGCACCACACCTGAGTCAACACCTGGTCTAACTGCCCCTTCAACCTCCCCCAGAGGCATCACCCTAATCAACCTGGGATTCCTGCCTGAGCTCCAGTGGGGTCCTCTGTCAGTGGCCCCTCCATCCCGTGGAAAGAAGAGGTGACCTGCATGGCGAAACCCTTCCCTGCTCTTCTCTCCGCCACACGAAGGGGGTCCTGGCCCCGAAACAATGCTCCCTCTTCCTTCCCCAACCGCTCCCTTGCCCACCCTTCTTCCTATAAAGTCCTTCCGTTCTGTACAACCCTTGGGAGCCCTTCTAGCTGCTGGTCAGGATGCTGCCCAATTATGAACCACTCAGTAAGGCCAAGTAAATCTTCCCGTTTCCTTGGTTAAATTTTGTTTTTAAACAGTTGCTACTAGCAACTGAAGTTGGGGGGGAAAGTGGAACCCATTTGCCTTAGAGAAGAGACGGAGTGAATTCAAGGCTCCGAAGGCCGCGGGAGGTGAGCAGCAGCGGCCCACATTCCCGCCGCTCCTCCACGGGCTGGGGCGTTCGCCCTCCTCAGCGCCGCGCCTGAGATGCGGGGATTTGTGAGGGAGACCGTGGGAACGGGTTTCGCAGATGCCCTGGGTCTCCTCCACGGCTCCTGGCCCGCAGCTCCCGAAGCCGAGCCGTGTCCTGGGCAGGAAGAGCCACAGGGCATCTTCTGCTACAGCATTTGGTGTCTTCCCCTCGGTTCCTTCAGACCCAGAGATGAAATGGCGTCTGGTTACTCATCACAAGCCCTTCCCACCTGGACTGGGACTATGCCAACGAGGTGACTTTTCAAGACGCCCGAGGACAGGGCTGGCTGCCAAGGAAACCAGCCTGCCAGGAGGAGGCCTGAACCTGCGCTCGAACCCCTGATTTCCACGGAGGGGGAAGGGCTAGAGGTTGGGTCAGCCGCCCATGGCCGAGGAGTTCATAAATCGCGCCTTTGTAATGCGGCCTCCATACAAAATAAAAATTAAATCAGGCACGCAGTCCATCATCAATAAAGGGGGGAACCCAGACAGCTTCGCGCGTCCCCCCGCCCACAGCTCCGACAGGGCAGAGCTGCGTTGGGGCCTCGCTGTGCGCGGCTCTTCTCCTGGCCGTGGGTCTGTGTCTCGAGGATCCTCTGCAGCCAGCGACCCCGTGAGTGGGTGGTTTTCCTGGGTTCCCTGGGCCGCTCCAGCAGGTTGGGGAGCCTGAGGGGGGGGATCTCCGATCCAGGCCCATCAGTGAGCAGCACAGGCTCCTTGAGGGGCAGCCTGGGCTGTGGTGTTTACAGGGCCTCCTGCGGTAAGATACGATTTCTCCAAAAAAAAAAAAAAGCCAAGCCTTGGGCCCCGCCCCGCGCCTTACAGTGCGAATGGTGATTAGGCAGGAAACGGAAAAAATGAGAGTGGACTTGAGGTGATATTAAAATGTGTGAGTTTATTAAAATCGCGCGATAGCCTATTTCTCTTAGTCTACCCGGCTGTGGACAGAGTTTAATTTCCAGCGCTTGGGGGACGCCACACGGCTAATAAAATATCCGAGGCTCGTGCAAACGAAGCAGGTGTAGTTCTCATTTATGACCCCGGAGCCAGGAGCCCCTGACGCAGGGGGCGGGCGCGTCGCTCTCACAGACCACACCAAGGGCGAGTGTCCGGCCCGGGGCTTGCCCTGGCCTCGTATCCGGGGAATTACCTGGCTTCACTGCACTGGGCCTTCAGACATGCCGCCTAAATTAAGGTTGGATAAACAGCTACTGTTAATAACTTCTCCTATGCTTGTCATAAATCCACACTTTGAAAGCAAAGGACCCACATCCACTAATTATTTCCTCACACAGTGTATTTGCTGTAATGTACTGTTTGGGGGACCGGGACCCAGCCTCCAGGCAGCTAATGAACACACCCGGCATCTACTTGAGAAAAAGGCTCAGCCACGTTGCCACGTATCTTTTTGTTAACCAGTTTTAATTTTAATCACTGGAACGGATTCTTTTTGTCTTTGGAGGGGTTTACAAATATATGGAGAGCCCCAGCCCCCGCAATGCACCCCTGGGAGCCTAGGCTCATGAAGCAGGAGTCTGGGGAGACTGTCACCCCCTTATAACCAAGCCCAGTGTTGTGTAGTCAGGAAGGAAACGGCCGCTTGGGACGCCCCCTTCAGAAGGAGGTTAGCTCTGTGTCCGAACCAGGGGCTCTCGCTCTGGACACAGGGCTGAATGGAGCCTCTGATCTGAATCATGATAAAAGCTCTTCCTTGGATTTTTTATTTTTATTGACTTGAGAGAGAGAAACATCAAAGCAAGAAAGACACAACCAGTTGCCTCTCGGAGGCACCCGACCGGGAACCAGGCCTGCAGCCTGGGTGTGCGCCCTGACCAGGGATCAAGCTGCGGCCTTTCGGCGCTCAGGACGACAGGAAGGTGCCCCAACCAACTGAGCCACCCGGCCGGGCTCTGCCTTGGGTTTTTAACATCAGGTTAAGTATAAAAGAGCCTTTTATATTTAATATGTCCCGGAAGCCTGCCCACCCGGAAACTTGTCTGGCGCTGGTGTGGGGCCAGCTGCCTCGGGAGTGATGGACGGAGCTACAACTGAACAGAAGATAGAAGGACGCATGTGGCCACTGCGGGGTTGCGGGTCCCGAGCCGCGACCCGGAGCGTGGCCCAGGAGGAAGTGAGGCCCAGCACCTTCGCGCTCGGCGTCCGCGAAACGGGTTAATATTACCCATTTCCAAGAACAATGTTGAAACCACTCAACAGCCGCTGGGCACGGGGCTAGGAAAACTGAGCAAACAGCCCTTTGTTCAAAGTAAGTGTCAGTCAACACGGGCACGGGGGAGGGCTAACTGGAGGGGCGGCGTTCCCGCCACGTGCGATCCTGGGCACAGGTGGCGAGGCCGACGTCTTAGCTGCGCCCTGCTCGCCCCCCTCCCAGGTGGCCCCGGTCGCTCTGTGTGACCAGCTAAGAGGCCGCAGTGGAAGGAGCGGAATTGAATTACACCCGAGGTGACACCCAGCAGCCACGGCGGCTCCCACGGCGGCTGCTGTCTCTCTGCTTCTCCTTGGTGCCCCCCCGGGGAGCTGTGCCAGGCGTGGCCCTGCGGACGGGCCCCGGCCAGGACCCGAAGCCCTGACGCCGTCCAGGTGGAACTCCCGGTGACTCGGCCGATGACAGGGTGAGGCCCCCGGTGAGGGACGCTGAGCCCGGACCCCGGCGGAGCTGCCCCGACTCCCGCCCCTCAGCGTCTCTGTGGGGGAGTAAATGTTTGTTACTGGAGGCGGCTGTTTCGGGACAATGTCTTATGGTGACCACTCGTCCACCATTTACGTGGCGTTATTACAGAAAGAGAAATGAAGAAAAGGAACATTTTAAGACAGACAGGTGAGTGGTTCCCCTCAGTGCTGACACCTGGATGGACAGACCTCCCAGACGGAGGCGTTTCCCAGCAGAGGCGGCGAGGAGGGAAGTGAGTGGGTTCAGCTGCGCGGGTCGTGCCCACATCGCAGCGAAAACCAAGCCGTGCCTGTTCCCCGGGTCACCTGCGTGACCTGCTCAGAGGGGCTGTGGCTCAGATTCACACAAACGTTTCGTCCTTTGGCCAAGACCTGTGCCTGTGAGGCGTGTCCCCCGGGCCGGGGCCTCTTCCCTGAGGAGCACAGCGACGCGAAACGGGCACCCGGGGATCTCGACCTTTTGGAAGGAGATTTTTCTAACTTCAGGCCTGACCCACCTCGTTTATTTTATGTGCATCTTTAGTTTTATGTCACTTTTCTCGTTAGTAAAATGAGAACAATTTCATCTGTGTAATGAGATTATGGTCAGAAGCAACTGAGCTAAAAGGGCCTCGCTCAGTAGGCTGGCACCTGGTCAGCGCTCGGCAAATGCAGTTTTCCTGTCCGCCTCCCGTCTGCTTGAGTCCAGCAGATTGAGAAGGTTGGTTGTGGAAGAAGTTGAAGGCCCACCAGAGGAGGCAGGATCCGTGATGCTCCCAGACGTGGAAATCGCCAGGGGTCCCCTCGGAATGTGTCAAGAACTGACGGTGGGCCAGTCTCCCCTCCCAGTTCCACCAGGTGAAACCTCAGCCTGATGCAAAGGTATGTGCAGGGGAGGCTGATGGGAGGAACTGGGTCACGAGGGTGGGGCCCTCGCGAGTGGGGTTAGTGCCCCGTCAAGAAGAGGCCGGCGGAGAGCTAGCCGGCTGCCTTGCTGAGGTGAGACAACTGACCACCTGCAACCCGGAGCAGGGTCCTCACTAGGAAACCCCCCCCCCCCCGCCGGCACCTCCATCCCAGGCTTCAGTCTCCAGAGCCCTGAGACAGAAACTCCCCTTGTTTATTAGCCGTGAGTCCGGGGCGCTGTGTTACAGCAGGTGGAGCGGAGCAGGAACGCGCCACGGACGGCCCTGAGCTACCTACCGGAGAGCGCCCCAGAAGGAGACGTAGGTAAGCGACAGGGAGGTGGGGGGACGCGATGGACGCGTAGAGAACCTGCATTTCACACATAGAGGGCCCCCCCAAAAGTGCGCGCACTTTCACAGCTGACCACTCACTTAATTTTCACTCCTTCTCAGGTGGAACTGATTTGAAATAGTGGGTGAAGCCAGACTAAGCTTTGAACAAAGAAAATTTATCCTGAAGTGCCACTCGACCTTTTTTATGGAGACACAGAAAAGATGAAGTTTATGGTACAAAACCAGCAACAGTTGATGCGTGGAGGATGCAGATACCACATGAAACGATTCCTGGTGTTGGCGATTCCACCGCTTCATGTTATCAGCAGGGCCTGGGCCAGAACGGCCATCAGTTTGAAAACAGGCCTCGACCAAAAAATTATTCATTTCTGTCGAGTCTTTTAAATTTCGAAAATGAGCTGTGCGTTAATAAGCGCTGACTTTATAGCCATGCAAAGTGTGTGTACATTTTTTGCGACACCCTGTACATGAGTCAAAGACGGTGACATTACTTCCCTGTTGTGTAATAATTGTAATAAATTTCCCATAAATAAGAGTGCAGGCGATTTCTCTCTAGATATCTAATTACCAGACTTACTCTACTAAAACGAACAGGGTTTACTGTGAAATGAATGGTCCTAATTAAAGATTCCTGCATCAATGTTCTATGTGCTCCGAGAGACTCAAAACAGGACAGGAGAAAATTCTCAAAAAGAAACAAGCCTTGTAGCAACGAGTCTGCACGACCAACAATTCATCTCATTTGGAGAAAAATGGAACAGACAGGCCCAAATCCCGCCCTCGTTTGTTACGTGGGGTTTTTAAGGGGAGAGCCCGGATCCTGGGGAGGCCTGGGGTCAGCCAAGTGAGTCTGCTGGCAGGTTGTCTGCGTTTCTCCGGGGTGGCTGGTCCCGCGCTGTGGCTGCCGGGTCCCCCGGAAGCAGGAGCCAAGGGCCCTCTGGGGGCGGCGAGGGGAGTTCGGTGGGACATCAGGGACGTGGCCTTGACTCCCGCCGTCAGCGCCCCGGTGATGCCTGCGGTCACTCCCTCCTGCCTCTGTTTTTACTCCAGATCGAACTTCCCAGGAGCGAGCATGACTTTGGAGAGCTCCGGCTCAGGCACCTCTCTGGCTGAGTGTTTAGCGGGTGCATCGGTCAGGCCGTGACCTGACTCTACGCTGAGGTCAAGGTCACAGGGCACTGCACAGAGATGCTTTCCCGGGGGAGGGGGCATTTCCCGCAGACTCCAGCCCACGTCCTCGGAGCACTGGGACCTCCCGGGGGGCTCGGCCCGCGGGACTCGGGGCCCCGCCTTGGATTGTTTGGGGGAACCCCGTTCAACATTTCTTCCCGAACAGTGATCCAGGCTTCAGAGAGTCAGCAGGACAGTGGGGGAATTATTCACGCGAGACTCCGCAAGATGGCAGGTTTCCCGCCCGGAGACGCGAGGCCGGGCTGGCGTGAAAGGGACACTGGTGTGCGAGGAGGGCGAGGATGGGGACAGCGGTGGCACAAGAGGACCTCTTTGCTGGGGAGGGAAAAACGCCTCTGGAGCCCTGGATGTTGCCCTCGCAGCGGGGAGCCCTGCGGATGCTCCGTTTCTCCCGCCAGGCCCGGTCCTTCCAAGGCCCGGGGCGCTCACCCGGTCCTGCCCCGAGTTGCTGTCGTGAGGCTAAGGACGGAGCCCGGCCCGCGCGCTCAGCGGGCGAGGGTCGGCATAGGAACCAAGGGGTCACCGTTCGATTCCCACGCCGGGCTGTGGGCTGGATCCCCAGCGGGGGGGGGGGGGGGGGAGGCGGCCGACCCATGACTCTCACCCCTGGTGTTTCCCTCTCTCCCTCCCTCCCTCCCTCTCTCTGAAATCTATAAAAACGTATTTTAAAAGTTCAAAAGGAAACAAAGGATAAGAAGGGCTATGAAATAGGCCCCGCGGCACAGGGCGGGCTGGCGTCTCCCCGTGTGGCGGGCGCGGGGCCTTGAAGGCAGAGCCTCCGAGCGGCGGGCCGACGGTCTCACAGGAGCAGCAGCGGCCGCCTCCTGGCAGGAGACTCGGCGAGGGGCCGACGCGGGGCAGCCACCCAGGGGCACTGCCCGCCCCAGGATGAAAGCCCCGGGGCGTTCCCCACATCCGCAGGACCTCAGTGTTTGATGCCAGGCTCCGGGCCTGTGGCTGAACGCAGCCGAGTCACCTGCCGCCCACCCCACGGAGCCGCGGGAAGAAAGCTCAGGGCGGATAAAACGCCGCCGGCCGGGAGGCAGGCGCAGGAGTAAACACAGACGGCAGCTGCTCCAGCTCAGCCCGCGCGAGGCCTGGCGCAGGGACCGGGGCGGGACCGAGGGGCAATGACGGCATGAATAATGCAGAGCCAGGGAGGCCCGCAAGCAGCCAGCGGGCCTCGAAACGCTCCTTTCGTTTTAATCTGCTTCTGAGCGCATGTCAAACACGGGCCACGCAGTCGGGCTGGGGAGCTTAACCACCGTTTATTCTAATTCGGCCGCAATTAGGGATTTGCGAGGACCCGATCCTGCCTTTCAGCAACGCACAAAGCGGTCGGTCGTCTGCCTGTCGTTATCCTGTGCTGACACCTAGGAAACGCCAGCCGGGACGTGACGAAAGTACGCGCGAGTGGGAGACGCCTGCGTTTTCCAGAACGCTCTCAAAGGTGGTCTGCGTGGCCTTCGGAGACGCGCAGAGCTGTTCTGCTGCGAGGGGCCGCGGGCCGGGGCGCCGCCCGGGCCGAGCTCGCCGACGCCCTGATCCTGTCGCTGTCCAGCGCAGATGGACCGCGGGGGACGGCTCTGGGCGGGGGACCTGCCCGAGGCGGCCCGGCCTGTTCCCTGGGACGGGGTTGCTGTCCCTGGACGTCCCTCGGGCGCCTCTTGGGTTCTAGGTAACGGGGGACTTTTCTCAAGACCAGCATCTCGGGGCCTGACCCGGGCTGGGGTTCTGTGGTGAAACATAAACAGCCTGCGCCGGCCCCGGACTGACGGGCCTCGGGTGCGAGTCCTGGTCAAGGGCACGCGCCTCGGTCCCGGGTTCGCTCCCCAGCCCCGGGTGAGGGCGTGAGCGGGAGACAACCAACCCATGTGCCGCCCTCCACCCGTGTTTCTCCCACACCCGTGTTTCTCCCACACCCGTGTTTCTCCCTCACCCGTGTTTCTCTGGTTCTCCCTCCCTGTTCACTGCCCTGCCCCCACCTGAGTAGCAGTGTGTCCCTCACTTTACTTTCTACCCAACCCCGGGGTTTCCCCTCTGCTGTCTCCCGCCTCCCTCATCTGTCACCTGTCACCGTGGATGTCACCTAACCCCTTACATCCCCTCTTTTGACTGTAACGTGTGAAATAAAGTGCGAAACCGCCATCCCCGGAGCGTCTTCTCAGTCGGTGAGATTCTGCTTCCCGGAAATTGCCGACGGTTTGGCTCAAACAAACTCACAAAAACCCTTCCCGGGTGCAGATGTTTCTTACGTTCACTCACTGGTGGAAACAGACGCCGAGGCCCGTAAGTGTCCTCGTGGGGAAACAGTCGCACACGGGGCCCGGCCAGGGCTCCTGCAGGAGAATGTCTGTCCCGTGAAGTTCCCGCGAGAGGGACCAGCTGGATGGAAGCCGTTTGTCTCCTGCATGACGTTCGCCGGTGGACACGACTGAACAAAGTCCACCCGGTCCGGCCGCCGGTCAACGGAAGGGCGAGGCGGGAGAGACGTCCTGGTGTGTGATCCGGCCTTAGGGCCCTCACGGGGCGCCCGACGTCGGGCAGCTTTAAACGTCGGCGTTTAATCCTTGCAAAGTTTATTAGACTCATCGCCCCCCGGGCCCGGGCCCGCTGCCGCCCGAGCAGGCGGCCGGTGTCGCCCGGATGCGCTCTCAGGGTTTAGGGGCCGCGTTTCCTGCGCCTGCGGGTCGCCGATGCCTCCCCTCGCGACACCCAAACAGTGAAAACCCATTAATACAGCAGAACTGTATCCGTCGGCGTTTGGAGGCAAATGTGGCCAAAGCATATGCGGAGCATACGTCACAGTCGTTGTGTAAATGTTTTCGTTTAAAACAGACGTTTTAAACGCTAACACGCCATAGCAGCAGTGAAATGGTTCAGATCAATGATCTGTTACACTCTGCTTGACTTGTGCCCAGCACTGAGCCTTACGGACACCAGTGGGTTGTTTCTCCCTCCATCCTTCCGCCCACTGCGCCGCGTCGTGAGAAGGCGCCGGCCGGTGCGCGTCGGACAGGCGGCCGACCCTGAGACCGTCCACGTCCGTGGCCAAGCCCACAGGCTGCGAGGGCCCCCGTTCCCGGCCCCGTGGGAGGCCGACCGGCTACGCTCAGGGGTCGTTAGGAGAAGCCGTCTCGGTGACTTTCCCAAACGCGGGCAGCCCCGCGGCGCCGGCGTGTTTCAGACGCGCTCGCTGGCGGCCCGACGTCGTAGCTGCATCATTTCGCGTATTTCTGCACCGTGAGCCCATCTCGGGAGCGGGGATGCCTGTGGCTGTCGGCCTAGACTGGACATCTCATTTCACCAGGAATTTCCCTACCTCCTGGTGAAGGCTTTGCCCTCTGACTCTCTTCACAGGCTTATAAGTGAGGCTCCGACCAAACTGAGCCGGAGGGAAAAATTATCCGGAGCCCTGGCCGGTTCTGCTCCGTGGTTCGAGCCTCGGCCCAGCCCGGGGACCTCGCTGTGTAAGGAAACTGAGCTGAGACCCGAGGTGGGGCCAGAGGGTTGTTTTAAGGGACAAAAGGGCCGTGGGGCAGGGGCGTCTGTCCTGGACCTGAGCTCAACAAACGAGAAACCTTTGCTTTGCACCGGACGAGGGAAGACTAAGAGCATTTATGTTTTACATTTGAACGCTTATTTGTGTATCTGTTGCACGACCCACAGGCTAAGTGGTATTCTGATGACCGAGTGCATGTCCGTGTCCTGCTGTGTCACAGGGGTGTCTGCTGTTTTCTCTTTACCAGCTAAAGTCAGAAAGGCAGGAAAACCACTCTTTGAATTAGACTTTATTAAGAAAACAGTCAGGCCCTTCCGTTGCTCCATATAAATCGTTCAATCCCTGCCTTTCCAATTTTTCGCTTCACGCCCTGCACCTCGGCTTGGTCAGCTGTGAGGCGGACGGACTGATACCGACCCCAGAAACGTGTCGCGAGGATTAAATGAGATAATTTTATAAAGCAGTTCTCGCTGCGGCTGGGATTCAGAGCTCATTTCACGAGATCTATTCATTTCCACAGTACTTTCCAGAACTCGTCAACAAGGCTCCGGATTTACAGTCCCTGGGTCACCAGTGGGAACAGTAACACTCGGCCCAGAAATTGGACGGAGGAAGCAGGCAGCTGGGCCCATGGCCAGCCATCTGGTCGCAGGGCCTGCCCAGACCTTTCTCCATGCGCTGGCGCGGCTCCCGGAGTCGGGGCTCAGCTGATGCCAGCCCCGTGCCCGCCATCCGGCCGTGTCCTCAGGGAGCCTGATCGGGGACGTGCTCCCAGGGCCACGTGGGGACAGCCTGGCCCACCTGGGCGTGGGAAGCTGACCCCCAGGGCTGAGGTGGGGTTGGGGGGCCCCACGGCCTCCCTGACGTCCATTCTCACCATTTGGGAAGCAAGGTGCTTATTTTTGCAACTCACTTTCTCTCCCATTGGAAGCCTTTTTTAAAATACATTTTTATTGATTTTATAGGGGAGGGAGGGAGAGAGAGAAACATCAATGAGAGAGAATCGCTGATCCACTGATCGGCTGCCTCCTCACGGCCCCGACTGGGGACCGAGTCCGGAACACAAGCCTGTGCCCTGACAGGGAATCGAACTGGGGACCTCTTGGTGCGCAGGACACCGCTCGGCCGCTGAGCCACACCGGCCAGGCGCCCACTGGAAGCCCCGTTCTCAGTCCGAGGCCAAGTCCACAACAGCCGCTCAAGACACTTTGGAAGGTTATTAACGTCAACCGGTTGTCAGGTGACCCTTCTGGCTCTAAAGGCCTAGAACACCAGGTGCAGAAAGTGAATTCCACCCACAAAGAATGTTCTCTGGCAGCAGCAGAAACTCAAAAGTACTCGTCCCCGAGAAGTCGGAAGTAGAGGGAAAAACACAGGAGTGGTTGGGGCATTATTGGGGTGTGGGCCGTGTGCCAGGACCTAGGCCGAGTGATGGGCATGTCCACTGGTGACGTGCCTGCATAGCTTTTTGAAATTTTAAATTGTTATTGGTCTGCCCGATTGTCCATGGGAAATATGGAGAATTTCGTAACTGCATGTTCTCACTGGGAAATTATGCCTCATGCACATTGAAAAAAATGCCAGAACCCCCAACCCCGACGGCCGCGTGGTGACAGCCGTAGATCTGAGGGCCACCCGCCCCTGCTGGGCCTCCTCACTGCGACGGCTTCCTCGCAGACCCAGCAGCCCACGCAGCGCCGTAGGACACGTGCGCCCCCACTCCCATCGCCTTTGCCTGCGAGGACCCGGTGCCTAAGGTGGAGGGACTTGCCCCAGATGCACAAACCTACGTAGCAGCAGAGCAAGGGCGGGAGCCCACAGGGCCCGACTCTCCCGGCGCAGGCTCCTCGCATCTCCCTGCTCTCCTAGGGGAGAGAAACCCTCGCGGGGCGGAGAGCGCGTCCGGCCGTTAGCCTCTTAGCAGGAGTCCTGGGAGAGGGACCCAGATTTGGGGACCAGCGGGAGGCGGCTGCAGGGAGGCAGCCAACGGCGGCCGGCGTGCGGGTGATGCTGACGGTGCCCAGGGCTGAGCAGGTGGCCTGAAAACGTGCCCGAGGCCCACGTCCTGTGTCTCGATTACGCCACCGACATGCTCAGCCGTGAGCAGGAAGCCGTACGATGGGAGTTTATTCTGCTTTTCCCTGGTTTGCCTGCCGATGAATCGTACCTTTCCTCAGTCCAGGTCCACGGGAGACACAATCAAAACCAAACCCATAACTGAGCCATGAATCCAAAGGGTGCATTTCGTGAACAGAAACAACAGAAAATAAAATCCTGCTTCCTCGGGGAGACCAAGGCCGTGTGCCGTTAGCCAGGAGGCTCGAGGTGGTCCAGCGAGTGTTTTCATTCCCTAAACGCAATAAATCTAAATTCACAAGACAAAGAAGAAAGGAGAGAAAGGGGGGAGAGAGAGAGAGAGAGAGGGGGAGGGAAGGAGACATTTAATTGCTGGAGAGGCAATGAGTGAAATCATCATTTTCCGAGCTCTGGTTTTCACAACTTTGCCCACGGTGTTCACAGGGTTCTAGGAAAACCTCTGAGAGCAAACATGTTTTCGAAACACTGGGTGAAGTGGGTCCCACCCGGTACTTTCTGTAGGAAGGGACACGTCCCTGCGGCTTCTCAGGCCCCGTGACGGGGGTCCCGGGAAGGAGGCCGCTGCTGCTGAACCCAGGTGAGGCCTGGTCACTGGGAGAGACATGGGGTCAGAACCGCACGGTCTTTCCACCCGGAGGGAAAGTCGGGCGGGTTCCTGGGGAGCAGGAACATGTCCAAGCCCAGTGTCCCCTGGTAGGGACGCCTCGTAATGAGGCTGCACAGCCTCGTAGGCCACCTCCGGTGTGCACCCCCACACGGTGGCAAGGCCGCAGCTTCTCTCTGCAAGATTTTTAAGTATGTTTTTTATTGATTTCAGAGAGAGGCAGGGAGAGGGGAGAGAGAGGAACATCCATGACGAGAGTCGCTGACCGGCCGCCTCCTGCGCTCCCTGCGGGACGACGCTCGCACGGAGCCACACGGGCCAGGCTCCCTTTGAAAGTTTTAAGTGATAAATGCTTATTTTTGGCACCCAAAGTTTCTGTCTTTTCCAGAGCCCGGCTCCAGCTGAAATAACTCATCCTAATGATATGCACAGACGCGCCCGGCAGATAAACTTCCTCGCCATCTGCGAGCGGAGCATAAACAGCGGAGAGAACTGCGAGGCCACGCGCAGCCCCTTCGGCGGGAACCGGGAGGAGCAGGTGCCGGCGAGGGTCGGGGTGCGGTGCCTCCCCTTTATTTATTACTTCGCACCCCAAAGTGCCACAGGAGCGGGACGCGCCTCGTTTCGCACGAGAGGGAAGGGCCATAAGCTCTTCGGGCAGCAGGAGGCCGTCCCTGCAACTTGGGAAACCGTGCAGCTAAAATCTGTCACAGCAGCTGACGGCGCTGGGTTCCAGGGCTGAGGTCGCCCTCAGACGCTGAGCCCAACACAACTGTCACCCACCCAGGACCCGCGATGACAGCTCGGAGACTGAGCGACCTTGAGCCGCGACCCTGACAGGCCGGCTCTGACGTCACTGGGCCATTTCCGATCTCCTTGGGCGACCCCACAACTTCAGCAAACGCCGGCTCTGTCGGCTTTCAGATCTGTCCTTCCTTCGGTACGAAAACAGTTGCTCAGATTTCTTGAGAGCAAGACCCACACCCGAGTCTAAGGGATTCCAACAGGGGAACTAGCTCTTTAGGACGTTCTGTCCAGATGCCCTGGCCGGTGTCGCTCTGGTTAGAGCGCCAGCCTGCCGACTGAAGGGTCTTGGGTTCGATTCCCAGTCAAGGGCATGTACTTGGGTTGCAGGTTTGATCCCCGGCCCTGGTCAGGGCACGTGCAGGAGGCAACCGATCGAAGTCTCTCCTCCCCCCTCACTTCCGCTCTCTCTGAAAAGCAATGGAAAAAACACCACCCAGTGAGAATTAAAAAAATATACGAAAAAAAAGTTCTGTATAGATAGTAATAATATCTAAAACAGGCGTGAGAACAGGTCATCTCAGATTTGGGGTAAACAGTGTGTGGTCTGTATTCTTTGAGATCTCTGAATTTTTAAATGACTTTCAAAATCGGTATTTTTGTGTGTGTATGGTACTGTTCAACTTACAAACTACCTTTGCTTGCATCACAATGAAACCTATGACCAGCTCGTCACAGGCGAGGTCCTTGCCTGAAGCCCAGTCATGGGATCGGCCCGAGAGCACTGGCTACAAGCAGAGCCGGGGTCCCCTCAAGGCCATGACCTCTGCAAGGTCAGCGCACCCCCACCAGCTCACCTGCAGAGGTGATGCCTCGGGGCAGTCAGGTGTGGACCTGCCAGAAAGGGATGGCCTGGGGGTTAGCAGGATGGCTGAGTTCTGTCTTCCACATGTGACAAACCTGAAGACACACCCTCTCCTGGCACCGCTGGCGGTGGGACAGCTGTCCTGAGAGCTCAGCTGTGCGCCAGGGGCCTGAGCGGGAGCATTGAAGGGTTCGGTTAATGCCGTAACGTGAAGTCGACACTGTGCCTGTGGCTGCGTGGTCACCCATCTAAATTCCTGCAGGTGGTGTTGGCACTGCTACGGTGTTTAGGAATGTGCACGCCCTTCCGAAGTGGTTTATCATGGTGCCTGGGCCATGCATATATTAAAGAAAAGACTACGAAATATCAGTGTGTTTAGAAATAGATAATATAAATAATTCAGAAACTACTCCCATCTGTCTCTACCGGAAGGAGAATGGGTAAACTGAGAAACTAGTTATTTTTATGCCCTAAGTATTGCAACTGATAATTCTATCACACCGCCGGGATTTGAAAAATACGGATCCCTTCGATATCAGAAAAGGCCTGTGTAAGTCACAAAACTTGAATTAATGTCAATATGACGATAATGAGACCACAATGTAGAAGCAAAACTTGTGTAAAATAACTTCTACGGAATACATGCTTAAATCTTTAAAACGGCCTTGAAGGGAAAGGCCCTGGACCCTTGGGTGCTTTCTGTCCCCACAGATATTACTTCTAAATGCTCCCCTCTAGTGGATGAGTCTTTTAATTACACCTTTTATTAAAACGGTACAATTTTAAGATGCTTCCATTGTTTAACTTCATCACAGAGGCATGGTTTGGTATTTTAAATTACTTTTAAAACAGTTAATTCTTATACGCTACCTAGGAATTCAATGTGTTATAATGTAAACATTTCTCCCCCAAATGATGCTTCTGCTCTTGAAACGCTGACTCTGAAGCACAGAGGAGAGGAAGTGAGACCTACAAGCCTCAGGTCTGAGGAGGATCCGGGGCTAAAGTCCCTCAAACCACCTGTGTGCACGTGACAGTCAGGCCTGGGACGGATGAGACAGTGAGGGACACAGTCCCAGTGAGACCCGGGCTGAGTCCGCAGACTCCAGGCTCAGTGAGCTTGGCTACAATGTTTCCCCCGGAGAACTGCAGCGCAACACGTGTACCGATTTGTTGCAGTTGCTGCTTTTTAGGCTGTACCGTCTGGCTGTTGACAGACATATATGATATTGATTGTTTCCCCTATGTATGCTTTGACCACATATCTAAAAACCAGGGCATTTCTCGACATGACCCGTTAGTCAGCTTTAAACCCAAGCTCATCTTCCTCCAGCGTTTCTGGGAGTGGGGAGGGTGCGGGCGGCAAGCACCCAGCGTGATTCGGGTCAGCCAGCTCTGCTCTGCTGTCGCCAGGCCACGCTGGTGACACTCACCGAGGACTTAACCGCCCTGTGTCTTAAATCCCAAACAAGAAGGTTTCAGACGTTAAACGCTGTAACATGTGTAAAATGCTTAGTACACATAAGACACTTTTAAAATTCACAGTTTTCAACAGAGTGTCCGCTGAGCCGGCCTGGGTGTCTGTTACCCACGAGCCTATTTGAAAGTATAGCTGCTGGACATTTTTGCATTGTTTTAAAAACCACCAGATGAATATACATTCACCTTAATTTTACATTAACCTTCAGTATAGAATTTATTGGCAGGTTACTTGTTGTGGCTATTGATTCTAAATGGTCTATTGTAAGTACAGTCATTCCAGTCAAACTACTGCATTTATACCTCAGTCACACCGACTTATCCTTCACCTATCGACAGCCCGGGCCCCAGGCCGCTGGAGGTGAGGCTGAGACGTAAATCCTGACTCTTCTCGGCTGGACAGAGAACACAAACGTGTTTGGAGCACATGAAGTCAGACTTTTATTTGGAAAGTTGAAACTCATGTATAATGAAAATATTTTTAAACCGTACAGATTCACAGGCAAAATACAAACACCACCTACAACACCGATACACTGGAATAAAGTTCTGCTACGAGTATCAACCCAAGTGAAGAAAAAAAAGGGAAGGAAGCGGGTAAACTAGTTGTACATACCTTTTATCTCTTTTGATGATGTCATCAAACAATTCAAGACACAAAGCGAGGTCTGCTTTGGCTCAACACTGGGAATGTCACTATGGGGACACGGGGGTGTCTACACCACCGCCGAGGACAAGCCCAACCCCTTTCGAACCCACTCAGCGTGGTTTCAGGAACCGTATCCTAATGGCATGTAAACATATTTAGGGTTTCAATTGGCAGTTACGTTTTCAACGCTTAGAAAGGCAAACCAATGTTCCTCACTATCGGCCTCTCTTCAGCTCCTCTCTCCCACGAGTATAAAACAGGAAAAAATACCATTTGAGACTTCCCAGCACAATCCCATTGTGCTTTACATTTTTATAAACGGGTACATCCAAAATAGCAGATGCCTTTACATGAAGAGAAAAAACCGACCAAATTCACACCTTCTTACAAATACACATGCAGGCCCAGGAAGAACACTTCTGTGCAGCAAAGACCCTGCTTCATTTCCTTCCGACTCGGCGTTTGAGGGCGTGTAACTCACGCTGCTGGGGAACAGCGGACTTATTGTATTTCCTGTAGATTTGTTTTTCTATAAAAATATATTTGTGCTCACAGGAAAAAACCGTGTTGGTGTGCGTGGGGTGACGTTTCAATACATCATCCGAGGGAAGGTTGGTTTGTCAAGTTCAAAGGCCTCTTAGCTTTTACTATTTTCAAATGTTTCTTCATAAAAAACAACACCCTGTGACAAAGAGAAGGTAACTGAGACCATCGTCAGCACTTTATAGTTGAGACCATTTGAAGCAAAGGGGGTCGAGCCACTTGCCTAAGTCGGGTTTTCTGTACAAAGTCAGCCCTGGGACCAGGAGAGGACTCGGGGTTTCCCAAGCCCTGGGCGGCTCTGGGGAGTCGTCCCCCCAACAGTCCTGGAGAGCGCACACAACCGATTACATCAAAGTAACATCGACAGGGGCTGGGGAAAGTCAGGCAGGGACCCGATCCTCCTGTGCTGAGGTTCCCAGGAGGAGCGGCCAAACATACCGCAAGGTAAGGGGAGACAGCGAACGCGGTCGTGATGCAGTCTCATGTCTCACGTCCCCTAGTTTGGGCCACGCAGGACGTGGGAGCAGGGACGCCCTGTGACCTGCCAGTAAGGGAGCCCTGCGCTTCAGGGAAAGGAAACATTTTATCACTTAGTTAACTTCTAACTAACGGGTCATTAAATGTATCATAATTCTGCCCCCGGTGCCTTTTTGAGATTGTTTCTAATTTACAAGTTTCCCTTAAGACCTTTCTGACCGACGACAAAGAACAGGAGGGGCTCAAGTCACCGCAGAGCCAAACTCCAACGTGCCGACGGGGCCTCGTCAGCACCCTCGGGGAAGTCAGCTCCTGACGGCTCCGCCTCCAGAAACGCTGTTCCTTAGACGTCAGATGGATGGAGCCAAGGCGCGCCCGCGGGTGTGCGGGTCCCACAGTCACAGGGCGAGGACCCAGGCGTGGTTCCCGCTGGAAACGCTCGCTCGGGGGGTGGTCAGGTCCGAACCCGAGTCGGTTTTGAATAAGACATTCCTTTGCTCCCCCTGCATTTTGGACAACACACGGGTCTAACCCGCAGCTAGGTATCCAGGTGCGTTACCGCGTTTACCGTTACGCACACCCCTCATCTGGGTCCTCAGGAAGTACCGTGGGCCGCAGAAACCAGAGTCCGGGATTTAACGGGCGCGCTCCCAGCTGCAGTTCCAAAACAAAGGCAAAACCCGCGCAACAGTTTCACTTAAGCAAGATCCAGGGTTTGGGGCGAGGTGAAGAAATGCCTCTGAGCGCTGAGGAGCTGAACACCGAGGGTCACGGACATGCAGGCAGGACCTTCACGCCCTTTCAGCCCATTCTCAGGGACCCCGGAGAAGGACAAGCAGCCCGCATGCGGGAAGCGAACCCCCTGAATCCAGCTGGTGTCGCCAGGAGAACACAGACCGACAGACCGACATCCCGCCTGGAAACATTCAAACCGTGACGGAGGCAGAGGCAGGCGCAGGGGTTTCTGCCGTGAACAGCGTCTCTTCCAGGGGCTCGGGCGGGAGCACACTCAACAACAAGCCTTATTTTCAAAACTATGAACACATTCCCCTCTATACTTATAGGACCTTTTATTTGAAGACTGTTGGGAAAAGCAACAGAAGAACAGAACCCAGGTGCCCGGCACAGCGTCCTCCGCCGGCAGCCCCCGTGGCTCTGGGACGGTGGGAACGGGCGGCTTCCCGCCTCCTGTCCTCGGGCGGCCTGGCCACGCTCCCGCTCTCGCCTCCGCATGCGACCGTCCCCCCTAAACCGGGCGGGTGCTGACCGAGCACGTGCAATGCAGTCACGAAACAGCTGCACATACAGTCACGGAAACGGAGAAAGGTGAGCGCCGTCGAGGGGGACACGGGGACACGGCGCAGACACAGGTGAGACCCACGTCTGCTCCTTCCCAAGGTGACCACGGGCAGAGCTCAGTCCAGGAAAAACCCAGCAGGCTGTGTGCCGATAGCACCGCCGAGAGACACAGACCCTTCTCGCTGCGGCCGCGAGAGCGAGGCCCCCACCTCAACAGGGCCGTCTGGGGCAAATAGTGAGAGCTCAATAAATACCAGCTGGCCGTCTACACGGGACTTCTACTAAAATTTAAATAATAAATGTTGACAGCGTACAGTCCACGGATGATTTTAATAAGACATTCACTTTCCTCTTTACACTTAAATAACCTGTGTGCTCGCCGCCTACCACCTTCCAACCTGCAGGGAAGCGGTCACTCAGTTCGGAGAGGAGCACGCGCTGCTGAGACCCCGCGAGGTCGCCGCGCCCGTGGGAACGGACCCCGCGAGGTCGCCGCGCCCGTGGGATCGAGGCCCCGCGAGGTCGCCGCGCCCGTGGGAACGAGGCCCCCGCACAGTGGCCAGTGCGACCGGGCCGGTACGGAGCACACTGATGGTCACTTTGGATTCGGTGGAGATGAATCTAAACACAGGATTTGCTTCGTCTGCATTTTCAGCACCTGTAAAGAAAACAAAGAAAGACCCCGGCCGCCGCGGCAGGCACTCGGTCTTTCTCGGCAGTGCTGCTTGTTGTTCACTCCGTCGACGGCGGGAGGTCGGGGCTGGGTGGCGCCTCCGGCAGCGGGCTCGGTCCCAGGTGCGCGGCCCGGCCCCCTCGAGCGCACAGACGCGGAGCTGGCGGGAACGGGGGCGCCCACACGTGGCGGTCACGCCCGCAGCGGGAACGTGGCCGTGGAGCTGCCGGTGCTCTCCACGGACCCCTTCTCCTTGGCCCCGGCGTAGGCCCCGATGAAGGACCCGTCCTCGCTGAACAGGCCGTGGTCGCCGTCCCCGTACTGGACCAAGCTGTCGGCGCTCTCTGTGGCCGGCAGGTCCCGCGTGAGGGACCGGAGGCTTCCTTTCAGGGGCTTCTCGTCACTGTCACTGGAAAACGACACGGAATACAGTTCAGCAAAGTCTGAGCTGAGCTGTTCACGCAAAGCAAGGTTCAAGCGGGAGCCTCACAGTGGTCAGGACACTCCTGCGACCACCCAGGAGGGATGACACATCCTAAGTGACAGGCACAGGTTTCAAAAGTGACAACCCCTCCGTGCCATTCGGAGCAGCTGAGAACTGTGTTCCACCATTCACAGCACTTCTGCCGCCCCTTAAAACTGGGAGCTGTGGATTAACAACAACAAAAATGATAAAATATAACTGGGAGCTCCGTGGGACGCGAGGTTCCACTTGCTGACACGGAGACGGACGCTGTCCCCTCAGCTTTCACCAACTTTGAAACCTGGGGTCCCCGAGTCTTCACCTCTGTTCTAGGACTTGCCCCCACATCCTTCCGAAAATCACGCTTTTGTTTAAATTAATCAAGTTCTGTTTCTTGTAACCAAAGAAGTTCCTTTAATAGAGTTTATAAACTCAGGTTTGCTAAATTTTACAAATAGCTGGCATTTTTAGAACACAAATCTACAAGCACCCTATACGTATGGTTTGGGTTTTAGTTTTCAGAAAAAGCAACTCTGAGTTAGTAAAAAATCTATAACACTGTACGGTTTTCTAAATTCCTGATCGGGATTCTTTTTAAGTACTACTGGCTATCACACTGTAAAGCTGTGTAGCAAATTGAGCGGTTTGATAAAATTTGAAAAAGGAAGAATTTGGGGAAATGTAAGTAGAATGTAGGTAACACATGGTAACATGTGGCCATCGGGGCTGTGGGGCCGCAGGCCCCACTCTCAGCGCTGAGGGCCTGGCCAAGGGCACTGCCCTTCCCCCATCACCAGGGACTCGCTGCCACCAAGAGCCAGCAGGGGTGACGTGTGTCACGTGCGAGCCAGCGCTTAGGGCCCACGTTGGGCTGGGTGCTGTGGTGGTCTGCACGGTCACCTCCCGGCCGGTCACCTCCAGCACCGACATCCCCACAGTAGCGAGTGCTGGACACATAACTCGGCAGAAGCCCAACTCGGCTGTCCTGACCGATGCGGGCACTGGCTCGGGGCTGGGACTCCACAGGGACACCGCCACCAGAAACCCGCGGACTGCACTGGCTCGGGGCCGGGGTGGTGGCGAGGAAACCACACTCGGGGCTGCGACCCGGCCTCCAGCACACGTGCCTGGGTCCGTTTTAGGTGACGCTGCGCTTACCTGTAGTCCCCAAAGGTCTCATCTTTCCCCGACTGAACTTCTGGGTCCGGGTGCAGGTCTTCCTTGTCTTTCACTGAAGAAAAGAGAGAGAAACAAAAATGCAAACGAGCTGGAAGACGCCTGCGGTGCTGCTGGGCGGCAGGCGATCGGGAACCGTGCAGTGCTCACACCTCCCGCGGCTACTGAGTCCCGTGTTTCTGTGGCTGAATCTGCCACAGTCAGTCACCTCGTACGGAAAATGAGGGGTTTCCTGGGTTCTCCCCCTTTGTCACCCAAGTCCCAGCACGTTGCAGATTTTCATGTACTTGCTCAGTTTTCTGTGGGCTACGAGGCTTAGCTGCGGCCTCTGAGCGAAGGCCAGATGACTAAGTGCACTTGGTAACAAGTCTTCTCAACACCTCTGGTATTTTAAAAATAACAAAAAGGAGCCGGGGATTCTGTGAGTCTCCTTAGAGTCCACGTAAAGTACGAGAAATTAGAAATCAGTACCCACCTGGAGACAATACTCCCCTTGGTTACTTACTAAGGAACAGTTTCTCCTCTCGCTACATGTGTATCTAACGCGCTGATACAAACTTGACTCAAGTGTGTCATTAAAAGAATAAGAGGCCTCCCTGAAGAGTGTCTCCAGGAGAGCATCTACTCAATTGAAAGTCATCTTGGAAACAATGTTACCTGTTCATTTGTGGCTTTTTATCTTATGTCCCACCTACCAGGGAAGTCATACGGCTCTTGCCCCTTTCCCACTTACTTCTCTTAGCACGACACTCTCGAGATTGACCCTGTTGTCACACACTGCAGGACCCCACCTTTTTCGCGGCTGCGTAGTATTCTGTCCCACAGAGGTGCCACGTCTCCTTCAGCCACTCGCCCATCTAAGGGAGCTCGGGCTGTTTCCACGCGTAGCGTTGCCCCGATAAACTTAAGAGAAAGTGGAGCCTCTACCTGAGTACTTCCCGCCCCTGTTCCTCTTCACAAAGCAGACGGTCAGCAGGACAAGCGTGAGGACCGCGATGGCGCCCATCAGCCCGATGAACCAGCCCTGGGTGGCGATGTCCTCGTACAAGCCGGCGTATTCTGTTGCACAGAGAAGTCACACACTGAGGACTAGGGAGTCACCGGGGAAAGTTAAACATCATTTTTAAACACACAAAATAGCGTCAGTTTTGTTCTTCCTGCCGGTGACCCCGGAGGGAATGTGGCTTGGAGGACATGTCCCTGGGCGAACACTGGCAAACGGCTCAGTGTGGATGGAGGAAGGCCCCTCTCTGGCCGTGTCTGAGTTGAGGACGGAAGGCAGAGGGGACAGGGCAGGGGACAGGGCGGGGGCCAAGGCGAGAGGCAGCAGAGGAAGCGCAAGCAGAAGCCCCCTGGGTGACTGCAGGTCGCCGCGGCGGTTCCGGGCCCTAGTTTGTTTTTTCTTTACAGTTTTGTTATTAAATAGTTTTTCTATTTAGTTTTGTTATTTAGTTTGTGTTAATAAGCAGGAGATACTTTTAGGCAACTATCCGGGGAAAGGCGACAGGGGCAGTGGGACCTCTGTGGAGGCTCCTCACTCGGATAGTTTGAAGCTCTGCGCGGACACAAATGGAAACTTTATGGCTAACGCACTGCACATCCACCTTCAGCGCAGGGAGGGGGACAATTAAACGGTCTACAGGACAGGACGCACTGTCTGAGGCTGCCCCGAACCATCCCATGTCTCACCTCTCCCTCTCGCCTCAATCACATCTTCAAAAATGCTATTGTTACCAACCCAGTTCTTAGTCAGTAGGCGGACTACATGCTCGGCGCCGGGCTCGAGTACCTCTAGCGGGTGAACCTTTTCAGTAACATTGACTCCTTCTGAGAGCTTCCCGGTCCCTTTACCTAAGAAATGTACACAGGCAAAGCACATACACTGTAATCATCGAAAAGCAGGACATAAAAGGTGGGAAAACATAGACGTTGTTATTGGAGACGAGTAAGGGAGCTGCTTGTAGCGTTTTTCCCCCTTAGATAGTTCTTGAATTATCAGATCAATACAACCGACATCTCAGGTTTCCTTTTTTACTATACTAAATGCGGTGAGCTTAATTCACGTCCCGGTGGGACGACGGACATGCTGACGAAACGGCACATAAATCTGCCCGGTCAGGTGCGTGGTTCAAAACCAAACACGGACTTTCGAAAAATGATTGGTTGTCATTTTGTGGCATTTGAACTTTTACAAACTGAGCGGGAGGCTGACTGTGGCCCTTGAGGCTTATAATTGGAGCAGGGACATCTCAGCTGCACGTTACGCCTTTCCCCTTGCTCCGCTCCATAAATACCGACGGAGTAGTGTCAGGATGTGGTCATATACTGTACGTGGGAAATTTGTAGGAACTTAAACTGCACAAAGTGCAGGTTTCTAGGCGCATTTAATTGAAATGCACTGAGACTTGGGCATGTTCTGAGAAAATGACGCTTTTCAAAAAAAACATGACTATGCCAATCGATTCATTGTAAAAACTCATAGTTGCAGATAAAAATATGAGTCAAGTGTAACTAAGGGATACATTAAATTTCTGGTCTTGCAACAAAATATCTAAAATACATTCTTAAATATTTTGCTAAAAATCAGCTCCAGAAAAATGTTAACAATTTATAATGAAATAAAGTATATTCCATACGTTGAGAATATTAGGGGCTCTGAAACTCTGTTCTCAATGGGACGCTATGTTACCTGTTCAACTTTAGTTACAATTTTTCCGTAGATGGGAAACTGATTGTATAGTTTCTGATAATGAAAGGGTTTTGTTACAAAGGGCTCCTTGGAAGAGAGGAGACCGGTTACGTTAGCTGAGCAAAGCCATGAAGATTGAGCGCCGCTGAGACAGAATGCCGTTAATTCCGACTGTGAAAAACAGAAGTATTAATATAACATTAGGTAGCACAAGCTTTTGAAAAACAGAGGAAAGCAGGTGTTCTGCCCAAACCAGTAAGAGACACACAGAAGACTATTTCTGACTGACTCTGTCTCTTCCCTCTTAGGTTACGGAGCGTGAACTGGGACGAGCAGGAATCAGGAGAACCAAGGCCGCACGTCCCACCCTACTCTCGGAATAAACACCCGGGGCCCTGGCCAGGCTGAGCAGGAAGAATGATCCCAGGACTAGCTCCCAGTTTGCACAAAAGTCATCACTTTGGGAGGGTTTAGTGATATCAAGATGCATCTCCTCTGTGGAAGCGTATGGGGCGTTTTTCCCAAAGATCGTGCTGAAATCCACTAGGAAGGTTTGGTTTCTCTCCTGCAACGCAGCAGACAAGCCTGCAGAGGAGAAATCAGTGAGGGCTGGGGAAGGGGCAGCTGCTGGGACATGAAAGCGCAGGTCCCTGGAAAAGACCACAGACACGCCCGCGAGAAGGTCCTCAAGCCCGTCGCCTGGGACAGCGAGCGTGAGGCACTCGGGCAACAGCTCCCTCTCCGAGCTGCAGCTTCGTTTATAAAATCACAGACACGTCTCCCCTCCTCTCAAACAGCGGTGGGCAACCTTTTCATCTCATGGCACGTAAACTAATTACTACAATCCTGCGGCACACCAAAAAAATATATCTATTTTGCCAACCTGACAAACAAGTAGGCGTAATTTTGATTCATTCACACTGGACGGCTGTTGTCGGGTGGGCTGCTGTCATTTTTTGACAATCTAAGGGAAAATAGTCAGGGGTCGCAAGTGTTAAATAGTCTTACGACACGCTGGCTGAAAATCGCCGGCCTGAAGACAATTTGTCCAGCGTGAGTGTAACTGGGTCCAAATTTTCCAAACACCCCCATGCTGAGGGGAGGGCACCCCAGCGCGGCCGCTCTGAGGAGCGCAGTGCCCACGGGACGCAGGCTGGCGAGGGCGCGACCAGCTTCTCTCACGCAGGCACGGTCCCGGCACCGTGGAAACAGCAGCCCCCCCCGCCGCCGACGGTGACACTCGGGCCTCGGCTGCTCTGACTTTGCTCCTTTGTATCGGACACTTGATGGGAAATAAGACCCTCGAGTGACCAGACCATTTTCATCTTTGAGCCTCACCCCGTGAGCGGGTAGATGGGTTCCGCCTGGCGACTGACGGTGGGTTTCCTGGGAGAAACGTCCGGACACATGTGCTTTCCCCGTAACGGGGTCCTGAACACTTAGGGAGTCCGAGGAAAACGTCGGTCTTTTATTATTTAGACACAGAAGGGCCCATAAGGGGAAGAATCTAACTGAACGTAAAGGTCCGGGCACAGCCACGCGAGCCCACACCCCGGCCTTAGTGACTCAACCCTGAACGTACTTCAATGTGAGTCTTTCATAAATAACCGACGATTTCATCTCCTCGGCACTAGTTCCTCTTTTCTTTCATCGGTTCTACCCTTTCTCTCCTCTAACATTGGAGGAAGCCCCCGTAAAGCGTCTGACGCGTGGTCTGTGACTAAGCGACGCTCTACTTCCCGGCCGTGCGGTTCGATTCCCGTCGGGGCAGGTGCCCGGTTTCGGGCTCGATCCCCCCCAGTGGGGGCCGCGCAGGAGGCGGCCCATCAGTGGCTCTCTCATCATCGATGTTTCTCTCTCTCCCTCTCCTTTCCTCTCTCTGAAATCGATGAAAATATATATATATTTTTTAATTAGTAAAATGGTGCAAATGAAACCAGATTTATTGGCCATTTCAGGTCGGATATTTGGCACCAACCGTTGGGCAGTGAATAAAACTGGCGCAGGATCAGCGAGCACGAGCCCCGGCGCGGGAGGGAAACGCGTTCATCGGAGCTGCATTATCTCTTCTCCAGGGCAAGAGATGATATTTTTTGTGTGGAAACATTTCTGAAACAAAAACATCCTCCTACTAACCTTATCATAACTTTGTGCCCTCGGGACCCCTATTCTAATTCAGTAAAAGGATCGTTCCTGACCCACACACCCAGGTGTGGGAGGACGGCTGCCGTGTGGAAATACAGACACGGATCCAGGGGAACTTCACTGACAGACGAAAATGCTCGGGTCTAAGTCAGCGGAAAACAAACGGCGGACAGACCGAGGCCACAGGACCCCTAATGTACAGCGACCAGACCCCTCCTTCCGCCGCCCTCCCTAAACGCCAGGGCGCAGACGGTGGGCCTCGGCGCCGTGCTTACCGCCCTCTCCCAGGGTGGCGCCCTCCTCGGAGACGGGCTTCCCGCAGCCCTGCGACGTGCACGCCCTCACGTAGAACTTGTACTTGGTGGTGGCGCTGAGGTTCGACAGGTGCCAGCTGGACTTGGACGGGGTGGTGATGTTGACCTCGCTTAGCTCGCCAACCTCGCGGGTGTCGTTGACTGAGGAGACAGAGAGCAGAGCCGCGCGCCGCGCCTCAATCACCCCGAGATCCGCTTCCCCGCGGGCCCGCGGCACGCAAGGGGCTGGCCCGTCCCTGTCTGTCCCCTCCCTTAACCCTACGAGGCGGACGTATTCGGGGGGCGAGCCGGGGGCCAGAACGAGCGCCTGGCCTCGGCCCGGAGCCGGGCATCGCTCAAGGGCTCTTATAAACGACTGTTAAGCACGTGTCCCGCTGGCCCGCGGCTTATCGCTTCTGCTGAAACTGGGTTTGGCAGAACTTTCAGAAGACAACTAGACTCTAAATACATTCGCCTTTGTGGCCCCTGGGGTGTCACTGTAACTGCTCGACGTGGCCCCTGCGGTGACAAACAGCTACGGACAGACAGGAGTAAACGGGCGTGGCTGTGTCCCAGTGAAGCGGGCGGACGCGGCTCCGAGCCAGTCGCGCAGGGCCCGGCGCCATCGGCAGGCTCGCCCGCAGGACCCGGCCGAGAGGCTCTCGGCAGAGCGAGCGAAGCGCCCGGCACCGCGTGGAAACGTTCGCAGGCGGCCCCAGGCCCCGTTTCTACCCACTTGTCTGGTACTGCAGCAGGTAGCCGGTCAGGTTCCCATTCAGCTTCTTGGGGAGTCCCCAGGACAGCGTGGCCGTGTCTTTCTCCACCGTGACCACCCTGAGGAAAGCCGGCGGTTCGGGAACTAGAAGACACAGGCCCAGAACAGACGCTCAGGCTTGGGAAATTAAAAAAAAACAATCCCAAAGCCCCACTAGTTATCGGTTTTCATAGAAATCGAGAAGCTGGCTCATGGGGTACAGCTTCTCCACTATTAATTCAGCCACCGGACCGTCCCCGGTCGGCACCTTCGCACGTGGCCCCTCACCTCCCTCTGGCGTCTGAAACGTGTAGGGCTCGCTCTCGGGCCCGGCCCCCTTGGCGTTGAAGGCCAGGACGGTCAGGC
This sequence comes from Miniopterus natalensis, assembly GCF_054644295.1. Taxonomy (NCBI): domain Eukaryota; kingdom Metazoa; phylum Chordata; class Mammalia; order Chiroptera; family Miniopteridae; genus Miniopterus; species Miniopterus natalensis. The sequence continues at coordinate 653,887 of NC_142095.1, read as the reverse complement.
GGAACTGGCTGAAGGCCTCCAGCGAGGGCAGCAAGCCCGAGTTCCGCTGTCCCGGGAACCGCAGGGTGTTCACCTCTTTGGGATGCGTCCTGCCATCCGACAGGCTTTCTGTCTTCCACCAATTCACCTGCAATGGAGACGGGAGCCCTTTACCCTGCCAGCCGCGGCGGCCGACGGCCTCCCCGCTTCTGTTTGCGGGGGAGGCACTGGCAGCGAGGGGGAAGCCGGGCAGAGACCTGGTATCCTTTCAGACGCCCGTGGACTCGGTCCTTGGGCACGGAGGACCAGGTCACTTTCGCTAGCGTGCTGTTCACCACGTCCACGCCATGGATCACCGGGGCCGCATCGGGGTCTGCGGGCACGAGAGGGTGGTCAGTGTTTAACGATCCCCGGACGCGATTACCCGGACACGTTCAAAGCTGGTTTTTCAGGTGGTCGAGCCTCAGAGAAGCTCTGCCAGGGAATCGGCTCCCAGGGGCCTGGGAGTCTCTCCTCCCAGAGGGAAGTGTGGCCCAGGCGGGTTTCTAGGAGAGGGGCCCACGGGGCGCAGTGTGGGCGTCACCCGGAGTCCACACCAGAGGCCGGGGAGCGGGGCTCTGAGGCCGCTGCCTTCGGAAGCACGTGAACTGGACTAACGTGGTGACTACAGCCACGTGCGAGTCGCACGAATCCAGCTTCCCAGCAGCAGCTCCCGTGAACTGAGCAGGTGCTGAGTGGCTGAGGCCTGGTGTTGGCCTGGACTGGCTCCCGGGGCCCTTAGAACAGGCCCATCACGTTTGGGTGAAAACCTCAGAGAGCAGGCAACCGAGGAGGGAGCTGATCCACATGCCCGACCTCCATTCTGGGGTGAAAGCATCACCCCGGGAGCTGGGACGACCGGGAGCCTGACGCCTCCGGGGCGGTCACCGGGAGCGCAGGGTGCGTCCCTCCCAGATCTACTGCAGGACACATCGCGGTGCGAGTATTTAGTGATAGGCTCAGGTCGCCGGACTCCACAGCTGTGTGTGTGAGATCCTACATTCGGATCCGGCCGGTCTGTCTCTCGTCTGTGTGGGGCGGGCTCCCGACAGACAACGGAGACCCGGGCAGGGCGGCAGGTGGCCCGCAGCGGCCTCGGAGGTGTGAGGGCAAATGCAAAGGGGAACCTTAGGATAGTCACGCTGCTCAGCCCACTGCAGGGGTAATTTTCAACATGGCCAGAGCTTTATCGGGAAATTAAATAAAATGAAACCTTCCCCCTACTTCCTTCACTCCCTGGTAGGCGGCCTGCGGCCGGCCCTGAAGGGGAGGCGGGGGCACCTTCCCGAGCCCCTCCCCCAGCCAGCCCTCCCTCCCCGCGGGCAGGGTCGCCGGGAACGTCCCGGACAGAAGTCAACGTGAGACAGAGGGCACCGAGCGCGAGGGACCCTCGGGCGTCACTCACAGTCTTCTCCGGAATACAGGACCACGGACTGAGGCGCGGGGCCGGCGCCCAGGTGGTTGACGGCTTGGACCTGGACCTCGTAGGGCGCGTAGACGGCCGGAGTCATCACCCGCAGGCTGTGCTCACGGACGGTCTCCTCCTCCCACTCGCCCAGGGCCCCCTGCGGCTTCCAGGCCACCCGGTACTCCAGCCCCGGCCCGTTCTGCTCCAGGGATTTCAGAGGCTAAAGCGGGAGGCAGGATGCGTCAGTGACACACACGGACTTGCTGAGCCGGGGCGGCCACAGTCCCCCCGGGCCGCGCGATCAAGGCCGCGCATTTGAGTAACACTTTCCCGACAGGGCTGTCTGCAGAATTAGATATAAACACACAAAATGCTAGCGGTGCTTAAAGGGGGTGGCTATTATCGGGGTGTCATTCTTTTATACACAATATAATTAAAACAACCTGAATAATCTTTAAATCATCAACCGCTGTAAAAGTCCTCCACAACATGGAAATCCCAATGATTTTTAACACATACAAATAAAATATATTTATAAAACATGATAATATAACCCAAATATCTCCTTTTTTCTTAAAAACTACTGTCCTATCCTTACCCTCAGCAAACAGACCTGAGAGAGAGAAGGGAAAACACAGGGAGACACAGTCGAGGACACGCACCTCCCACTTTATAATCATTTCCTTGGGCTGAGAGGCCTGTACCCTTATGTTCTGTGGATTCTTGTCGGGAGCTGGAAAATTAAATGCATTCAAATTATAATATGTTCAACAATAAAGATAAATTTAAAATTAAATTATTTTTGCCATTGCATGGTCCATAGATAAATCATCAGGCTCCCCCCTAGCAAATAAATATAGTTAAATAACTTTGATATATTTATTAAATTTCTACCAAGCTCGGTGCTATATCCTTCTTAACAAGACAGTGCAATTTGAATATTTCGTGTGTTGCTAATTTACAAAACTTTTCGAGCTCTGTATGGGGAAAAATCTAAAACCCTAGGCCACTCTAGCAATTCTTTTTAGAGACAGTCAAAGACGGGCCAGACTCGCCCGGCCAGCGTGGCTCAGCATGGCTCAGCAGTTGAGCGTCAACCTAGGATCCAGGTGATCGGGGTTCGATTCCCGGTCAGGGCACATGCCTGGGTTTTGGGCTTGATCCCCAGTCAGGGGTATGTAGGAGGCAGCCGATCAGTGACTCTGTCTCATCATTGAGGTTTCTCTCTCTCTCCCTCTCCCTTCCTCTCTCTGAAATCAATAAAGACATATTTAAAAAAATTAAAAGATGGGCCAGACTAAAATGTTTGGTTGGAAACCAGACATGTAAACCTACCTGCCGGAGGGGTTTCATGATGGTCGGACGGCCTGCTGGGGTGGCTCCTGCCTACTTCGTTCACAGCGATGACCCTAAACTGGTATCTCATGTACGGAACCAAAGGGAGCAGGACCGTGGTCTCCTGGCCATGGACCGAGGTCAGCTCTGCCCACCTGCCAGGCTCCTCCCTGTTTCCTTCAAATTCTATGACATACTCTGGGGAAAAAACAGCAAATGAGTATGTTTAAGTTACAGGAAGACTTACACAGAGGAGTAAAAGTAGTAAAAGTTTTGAAGGAGACTCCACCAGCTTTGAGATGCATTTTGTTGGGAAGGTGAGAAACCGTGGTCCCCAGCTGTCCCTACCACTGATGTTGCTGTTGTGGTTGTCCCCAGCGTCCCACGTCAGCCGGACACTCCTGTTCTGTCGTTCTGACAAGCGGAGGTTTTCTGGGGGATCCGGAACATCTGGTTGAAAACAAAAGGTGCAGGTGAAGAGAAAGTAGGCGGTCGCCTCGTTTAGGGGCCCTCACCCACACGTGGCCAGCCTCCCGCCTCTCTGGGGCGTGTCCCTCCAGTTCCCTGCTGAAAGGATCATCCCCGCTCCAAGCACAGCTCTCGGGGCCTCTGGCCCTGGCATCGAATTCCTCAGGGCAAGTCACTATCAGTGATGACGCTCGGCCCAACCTGGGCTTGGGGCTCTGACAGAGGGGTAGGCAGAAGAGGAGGTTGGGCACCCTGACCCCACACACTAGCCATCTCCGTTCCTGAGCCCCAGTTCTCTGCACCCTGGGAAAGGGTAGCTTGAGAGCCCCCAGAGCTCAGATGCCTCCAATTTCTTCATGGACAGCATCACCTGCATCCCACTCTTTACCCACGGAGAGAAAGGAGATGAAGCAGTAATTAACCTCTTTAAAGATTAAATTAAATTAACCTAAAAAGTGAAGTAGTAACATAGTTTCTACTTAACTTTTTAAGTAGTAACACAGTTTTAAGTTGTAACACAGTTTCTACTGTGTTACTACTTAGTAGAAACTGTGTTACTACTTAATTGAAAATTTCAAACTAACAACGTATGTGCAGGGGCTCAAGTAACCACCGGCCGAATTTAACCGTAAAAGAGAAGGAACAGAGTCCTGGTCGGGGGGCCGCTTACCGAGCACGGTCACGCGGGTCCCGTCGGCAGCGCTGTCGAGAGCAGTGTGAGCCGAGCAGGAGTAGAGGCCTTGGTCCTCTGCGGTGACGTTGGAGATGGTCAGGTGGGCTCCGTCAATGACCACCCTGCGGGGAAGGAAGGACGCGATGCAGAAGAACACAGCACAAGCGACAGAAACACAATCCATTCAAACACGGGCATTCCCCGCTGAAAACCGCCCCAGAAGAGCGAAGGAAAAATACAGAACCAAGTTCATGTGACGCACGCCGTGCGAAAGGGAGCAGTTTGGTTTTGTTTTGTTTTGTTTTTTGGCTAATCCTCACATGAGGATTTTTTTTCCCATTGATTTTTAGAGAGACTAGAAGGAAGGGAGATAAACATCGATGTATGAGAGACACATCAACTGGTTGTCCCCCAAATGTGCCCCCACTGGAGACCAGGGATCGAGCCTGCAACCCAGGTCTGTGCCCTTGACTGGGGATCAAACAAGTGACCCTTCGGTGCACAAATGCCCTAACCACCGAGCAACACCGGCCAGGGCTGTTTTGTTAAGTTTCTAATGACCAAGCCCACCCAGCGCAAGCCTGGCACAGCGATGGGTCCGTGTTGCCCCGTGTGTCTGAGGGGTGCAGGGCCCCTCGCAACAGCCATGGCTGGGGAGCCACCGGGCAGCATCAGCTGGGCTGCGTCTCACAACAGTAGCGCCTGTCCCCCAGGACTACGGAGCCGAATGTCCCAGGCGGAGTCGGATAATCTCCGTTTCTGACCAGGTTCCCTTTCTCCACCCTCGCCCCCAGGCAGACCACACAGATGTCCAATAGCAGCTGAAGGACGGGATTTATCTGAACAGCAGAGGGCAGACAAGCGCTGCTTTTCGTAAATCCTCTGCACATAGCTTTTGCCATTCCTTCTATTTTTGCTACTTTGTAACCACGTTCACTACATGAAACATTGTTAATGTTAATGTAAACTATAACTTTTACCACACCTGTGTGTTGTTAACATAGCTATTCAAGTATTCTTTTAAATCAAGTTTCTTTACATTTGAAATATACTGACTTTCCCTCTTCCCTTGTCATACTGCCCACTATCTGGGGCTGTCCAGCGTCCACCCTCCCTTCCCCCACATTCCCTCAGCTGCATTTTTTCTGTCCCTCTGGACACAGCCTGGAAGGTGCACACGTGTACTTCCCAGGACTTTCTAGCAGGAACGATTTCAGGTGAGATTCAGGTTCTGCCCGTGAGACAGGCCCATGTGGGCTGGGAGGGGAAGGGAAGAGTCACTGTCCCCTCAGCTGCGTGAGCGGAGGGCACCGAGTGGCGAGGGCTGGACTCATAGCAGCACCACTGGGGGGGTGAGATGGAGCGGTTTGCACGCTCACATCGCTCCTGAGCGCCAGGTGACTGACTGAGGACCCAGAAGTTCAGGGAGCTGCCCTTTCTCACTTATCTCCTCAGTTGCCCCAAAGGTTTTAGGAGCCCCCAGCAGTAAACAAGCCTCAGACACCTGGAGGGACTGCTGTTCACAGCAAACAGGATGGTGCATGTTATACGCAAAGTCAGTCACCAAAACAAGACGACAGACATGTGAGTGAAAAGGCCAGTACCTGCCTGACCTTGGAGCCTGAAACAGATCAGTTCCCGTATCTGAATCCAGTGTTTGCCCCTTTACACTGTTTTCATCCTAAGCCCTCGCCCACCTGCTGTCCTCCGTGCCGTTGACCTCGAAGGCGTCGCCACCTTTGCTCCAGGACAGCCTCAGGCTCTGCTTCAGATGCGAGTCGCACCTGCTCTCGCAGTGCAGCTCCAGGGTGTGCGATCGGGGGACGCGGGGGTCCTTAGGGGAAACCTGAACTTCTGTAGCATCTGTTTGTACCAAACGAAGACACAGGTTACAACGACAGGACACACCTTACTCTGTATCCAAGGCCTGCAATTCAGTCAGGTCCTCTCTGCAATGGCTGCAACACTGTAACATCCTAACATCAGCGCCTGTTACTGTTTTCTTTCCATCTGGGCCTGGGCAACAGGCAAAGTTCAAGCAGAAGGAGCCGTGAATAGCTTAGCGATTCCCCTGCGTCCTGGGCTCGGGGAGGAGAGAGCGTGAGCAAACAAATGCCTCTCCGTGTTTAAAAAAAAAACACATAATTTCTCCTTCTAGCGATTCTGGTCACATGATCAAATATGAGCCCAGAAGTAACCCCAGAGCCCAGAAGGAAGCTGCGCACAGCAGGCGCGCAGTCAGCGCGTCCCCCTCACGGGCGCTGACCCTGGCAGAGCAGCTTCCCCTTCACGCAGGCTGGTTTCATGAAGGACACAAAGAATCAAAGGGGCATTTAGAAAATCATACATAACACTTGAAAAGACAGAGAGACATCAGAGAGAAGTGGACATCATAAGAGAATATTTATCTGCTTTAAAAATACTGTCCAGCCCCCAGGGTGGACGTCGGCTAGCTCAGGACAGAGAAAGAAACAGATACTGTGACAAACATGGGACAGGGAAGGAAACCAGGAATGAAAGGAGGAGGGGCGGGGTGTGGAGAGAGAGAAACATCAAGTTCTCCATGAAAACAGACGATAAACACACGTCCCATCTTCTCAGCAGTGACAGGTAGGAGGTCACGACAGTGACACGTGACACAGAACATATCCTCAGACATGCACTGTAGGACCTTTCTGTGTTCCTGTAAAGGACTCCAGGAGCAATTTTAACATCAAAATATTAGTGAAACCTGAGACTATTCATGGCTTCCCTGGACTTTGTACTGAAGGAAAAGAAATACAAAACTGTTCCTGATTCAAAACAAGCACAAGCCCAGCTGGTGTGGCTCAGTTGGCTGAGCACCATCGCCCTGTGCACCCAGAGGTCGCAGGTTCGATTCCTGCTCAGGGCACGTGCCTGTACTGCAGCTCAATCCCCAGCAGGGGGCGTGCAGGAGGCAGGAGATTGATGTTTCCCTCTCTCTCCCTCTGTTTCTAAAATCAATAAAAACATTTTTTTTAATGATGACAAAAGCCTCCCAGCCTGTCATCCCCTGGTCTTCATGAAGCTGAAGTGTCCTTATACATTTATTTGTGGAAGTTTTAACTCAAGGAGTTGATTACTTGTAGCGGCATGTTGAGTTGGTTGTTGAAATACAAGATAGTTACAGAAATACCAAAATAGGGCATTTTCAGATATTGCAGGTCATCCCAAGACCACCGAGCTCCCTCTTAGGTGGTGCAAAGCCTCGTAGCTATTGCCGGCCTGTCCCATAACTCTACGATGGTCTTTTGGACAAAACCCCATCCAGGAGTCTGGAAACATCCTGAAGTACTTTAGGCAGTACTCACACTTAAATCATATTTAATTTGGGAAAATGAAGATGAACAGAACCCGTGTGAGAATTCACGAAAAGTTGAAACAAAATAAACCTACTTCGGACATCCAAGCTGGCCGTGACTGCTGATTTCCCTTTAGAGTTTTCCACCCAGCAGGAGTAGGAGCCAGAGTCCTCCTCGGTGGCCCTGCTGACCTGCAGTGTGCCATTCACATGGACGTGGTACCGAGGGCCTTCGAGAGGTTTGGCTTCATCCACCTTCTGCCTGTGGACAGAGAGCACAGGTCAGCGTGGGCTGTGATAGTTGGGTACGCGTGGAGGTCCATCGAGCCTGTCCCTTCCTCGTGAGCTAAGCCGACCTCATGCAATTTCCACTGGGTTCACGTTTCCCCCAATGGGTCACCAGTGACTATCTTATCTGTCCCCACATCCTGTGCCCGGAGGAACTGAGATCCATGCCCCACGCTTCTGGTATATGGGGTGTCCCCCAAAACTGTATACACACTGTAACAGCTGATAGCTCAATTTTGAAAATGAAATGCATTTTAATAAACACTGCCTTTATAATTATTCACAGTGTGTGTATACATTTTGGGGGGACACCCTATATTTCTCCGAGAAATCATTACCACCCTGCACCTGTTCTCAGAGCTGAATAAATGTTTCCTGGCTTCTAGAAGGTGAACTCCCCAGTGAGTGATCGCTTCAGAGCTCTACAGAGGAAGCTGGGAATCGAAGGAGATCAAGACCCTCCCCACCTCCTGCTGTGCTGGGAGGACATTGGTCATTAGAGATGTGACAAGCCAGGGGGTTTTCTTGCCCTGTAGACGTGGTTCTGTCTACCCTGTAAACCCCAAGTCATTTCCCTACATTCATCCATCATCTAAGTACCTGCTGCCACAGCTGGTTCATTTCACAACAGGAGGCTGTGAAGCTGACATTTCACAGGACAAGCTGCTGCCCCACCAGGTTTCACTGGGCCCGGGTGATAGGGCTAGGTGAGGGAGGCATGGCCTCCGAGGCAAGGTTTAAGACGGTGCCCAGAATCTCAGTCCTCAAGATCAGTTATGTGTTAGAGGAGTGTTTTTAAAAATCAAAAACAACACATTAAAAATTCACGATGAGCAATATCCCCAGGTTTTAGATAAAGATAGGCTCTTACCCTGCACCTCAGTGGCCCTGCTCCCTGCCCCTTTCTAATCTCAGCCCCTAGAGCAACTAGAGCAACTTGAGAAGACAGGAACCACCCATGTGGGTCAGTGAGGCAACACATGTGTCAGGTCCACATAACAACACGGTGGACTAGTAACACTGTCAAGAAAGTGAAATTAAATTCAAAACCACATTGGAGAAGTTCTCAGCATGTGTTTGGAATGGAAGGCAAACTCGATAATTATTTAGACATGATCTAGAACAACAATGAAGGAATACCCGACCTTAGACTAGGTACCCAGAGTGGAAACCAACTCTATCTCTAAATTCATTTTCATAATCACTCAATTCTTTGCTTTCCCCAAATCCCTGAGGAAACCCCACAGGGTTGGTCCATGCTTCCAGGGGAGGGCGGTGATTACGGTGCTTCCCTATTTCTCCCAAGTGCTGACTACAGGTAGCAACATAGAAACAGGGCAGAGGAAGAGACAAGGGAAGGCCCACAGCCGACATTTTCTTAAGGAAACATTGTATCGGCTCACCAGGACACCATCGCCTTGGACATTTTCTTAAGGGAACATTGTATCAGCTCATCAGGGCACCATCCCCTTGGACATTTTCTTAAGGAAACATTGTATTGGCTCACCAGGACACCATCCCCTTGGACATTTTCTTAAGGAAACATTGTATCGGCTCACCAGGACACCATCCCCTTGGACATTTTCTTAAGGAAACATTGTATCGGCTCACCAGGACACCATCGGCTCAGGGGAGGCGAAGAACTCGCAGTGCAGGAAAGCACTGGACCCGACCACAGTGGCATAACTCTCTTCATCTTCTGTCTGTATCAGTGGACGGACATCTAATGGAAAATTACATAAATAGTTTTAAACTTTCTCGTAAGAAATAACATGTGCAGATCTTAGCTACTGTAAATTGCGCTGTCATGAACATAGGGGGCGTATATTCTTTCTGATTGGTGTTTCATGATATATTCCCAGAAGTGGGATCACTGGGTCAAAAGGCAGCTCCATTTTTAATTTTTTGAGGCTCCTCCACACTGTTTTCCACAGTGGCTGCCCCAGTCTGCATTCCCACCAGCAGTACACGAGGGTTCCCCTTTCTCTGCATCCTCGCCAACACTTGTTTGTTGATTTATTGATGGCAGCCATTCTGGCAGGTGTGAGGTGATATCTCATTGTGGTTTTAATTTGGGGGAAATGGGGAATATCTGTAATACTCTCAACAATAAATATAAATTAAAATATAAATAAATGAATAAAAAAGAAATAACATGTGCAAATTTTAATATTCTCTATATAGCCACGCAAATGTTATAAGAGTGGGAGAGAGCTGAATATTACAGTCCGTGTTCTTGAATTAGAAGACTATCCTAATTCAAAACACTTCTGAAAGTATAATTTTAGCATAAAGTCTAACACCCAAAGGTGAGATGGAAGGGGCTCTGGTCGCCCCGTGTTTTATGTGTGAATAGTTCAATGTGCCAATGAGTGTGACCTTGACCCCTGTCCCGTGGACCATGGCTGGTGGACAGTCTGCTCTGGGGGATGCTCACCAACGACATCGATGTTGGCATTGGCCAGGATGGTCCCATGCACGTTGGAGGCCTCGCATTGGTACACGGCTGTGTGGTTGGGCTGCAAGTCTGTGAAGCTGACCTCCCCGGGGGAGATGACGTCCCCGGCAAATGGGTTTTCTGCAGATTAGAGAACATCAGTTTGATAAAAAATAGGACCTAAAATATTTATATACCGTCTATCAAACGTGTCACACAGCATTTATATTTTAAGACCAGTTTAGGGTGAGTAATAGTTCATTGCAACTAATTCTTTAGACTCTCCTCACATCCCCAAGAATTTTCTTTCCGGACCCTTGTGCAGCTTCAGTGTTCCCTGAAACGGGTATTTATTGTCAAAATACCAACTTCCTCTGGCTCACTGCCTCTCCATAGCCACACCCAGGAGTGAGATTCCAGTTTTCTGTTTAGCAGGCAAATCTCACTATGAACCGGATGTCACTTCCTTTGTAAATCCAGGTCCTGGTACTGCCCAGCAAAAGGCTCACGTTAACCCTGCCTGGTGCCCACCCTCCAGCACTGGCAGTTGTCCCGACCCCATCCCTCTACCTCCTTCCTCTGCCCTCTTTTCTAACACACACCGCTCGTCTAAGGAGTCCTGCTTGCTGTTTAACCCCTTTAGGTACATGGTGTATATATTTCATTTCCCTTTCTGGAGAGGTTAGAAAACAGGGAAAAGGGCCCAGGTATGCCCTTTAATTTTGCATTAAATTCTGCCTCACTCCTGACCCAGGTATGATTCTGGAAATACCTTTTGGGAATGACAATATTTAACACTTTGGTGCATTTATTAGGGACCAAAGGCACCTGTGGGTGTGGTACAGGGGTTGTCTCATTAACTCTGCTCAGAACACAACCCAAGTGGGTGATGGACCCTCCCTGAGCCTCAGTTGCCACATCTGCAAACCTGAGAATGAAAGACTTCCTTTGCCGGGCTTGTTACGAGGTCAGGAGTATTGGATAAAAAGCACGTAGAGAAGGCGAGGCTGTCCAGCAGAAATAGCAATCATTTTGACTTAATGGAGAAATATGATGGATAGAGGATCCACAACCCCAGAACCATGAGCTCAGAGAGATTTCAGAGCCTCCGGTTCAGATCAAACACCAGGCCTGGGAGCCCAGCTGACCTGCCTGCGGGCAGGTGTGGGAGGGGGCCAGGCCCACGTTCCAAGGCCGGGGCTTTGGTCCCAGGGCCCCAGGCCCACATTCCAAGGCCAGGGCTTTGGTCCCAGGGAGGATTGCTGTCTGGCGTGCCTGTACGTGCAGCCTCGGCCTCCCTGTCCATCCGCACACCCGCTGGCCCAGGCACCTCCCAGCTCCAAGCTGACAAAGCCCAGGGTCTGACCAGGAACCTCCCCAGAGGGCTGGGCCTTCAGGGGCCCTCACCACCAGGGTTTGACTTACCCTCAATCGGGAGGCCATTGACTCGCCACCGGATGGTGGGCTCGGGCTCGCCTTCTGCCTCGCACAGCAAGATGCCGCTGGCCCCCGTGCTGTACACGCCACTCTGGGGTTTCTTCGTCCAGTGAGGGGGCTCTGGGGACAAAGTCAGGGGCTCCTCAGAGACTTAGCCACATGGGAGGGGCCACGGACTGCAGGGCCTGCAGTTCCACGACCCACCAGCAGGTGGCAGACAGAGCAGGGCTCAGGGCTGTTTGCTGGGTGTTCCGAGGACAGGTGTGCGTGTGCGTGTGCGTGCATGTGTGTGCATGCATGTGCTTGTGTGTGTGTGTGTGTGTATGTGCATGCATGTGTGTGTGCGCCTGCGAGTGTGTGCATGCATGTGCTTGTGTGTGTGCGTGTGCGTATGTGCATGCATGTGCGTGTGCGCCTGCGAGTGTGTGTGCATGCATGTGCTTGTGTGTGTGTGCGTATGTGCATGCATGTGCGTGTGCGCCTGCGAGTGTGTGTGCATGCATGTGCTTGTGTGTGTGCGTGTGCGTATGTGCATGCGTGTGCGTGTGCGCCTGCGAGTGTGTGTGCATGCATGTGCTTGTGTGTGCACCCAACCGTGTGTTCTCATTTGGACTTTCAGCGTGGATAAGAAATTCAACGTACTAGAAACAGTTATCTACAATCACTCTCTCACTGCACAGTATTTATCTCAGTAACAGAAAACGGAGGACCGGGCCGATGGTATGTTCACTTAGTGCTGCCTGCAGCTTATTTTCAAGTAGCAGCAGGGAATTTAAAAATGCTGATAATGAAAAACATTTTTAAATAAAATTAACATGTTCAGCATTCCTTGTAAATACTTCTTAATAAATGGCCTTACAGAATTTTATACCTGTATCTCTACCCGTCTATTTATCTAGGGAAAAAATTGAGAAGCATTATTTCCTAGAGAGAGTGTTTTGCAAAAGGGGGAGGGAACCTAAAAGCCATGTTTAGCTGTCTGCCCTCCAAGCAATGGAGGAAAAGACGTATTTCAGTTCCTTGCATCTCCCACGCCTGCCTCGTGCCCCAGCACTGGAACTCTCAGTGGAGCTCGGTGCAGAACCAGACGTGTCCCTTCAGTGCAAACACGCCCGCCGTGTTTTGTCACCTTAAGTACATCACCGTGTCAGGAGCAAACCAAAGATTAGATGAAAATGTGGAAGGTTTGGATAATCTGGTTTCTGAGAAAATTGCACAGTCCCTGCAGGTAGTAACTCCCGTCAACTGTCGCGGGGTTATTTCCCCCAAGACTCTGTCAATTTCCATTTTAGTCAAAAAAGGAAAGTCTTTAAAGTACACAGATATGTAACCATCACTTTAAAGTAAAGGAGTAAAAACAGATTAGATGAAAATGCCTGTAGATTTTCCAGGAAAACCAAAAATATACAAACAATCCCAGCAAGTTCAAGTCCAAGCAAGAGCAGTGACTTACCTGGTAAACCCCACCTTAAATATCCGTTTCCATAACCTACCGAAAGGAGCCCACAGGATGGTCCGGAATTAAGACCTTCTAACTGAAAATGGGTCGTGGCCGACAGTCCTGTCCCCGGCCTGCAGCTCCCCTGACAAAGGCCAGTCTTTACCTTCCCTGAGCCCGTCTATTGTCTTTTCACATCCAGGACACCAGGCCTTTGGGGTGTCGGGGTAACTGCCTTTTCCAGGCCCCAGCGCACAGCCTCCCTCCAGGACACGGACCACAGGGCCCCATGTTCTCTCGTTCCCTGGGCACCACCTCCACGGTCTGACCGAGAGGTTTCCCCGCGGTGCCTTCTCCCGCCTCCCTAATCCATCCCCGGGGACTTCGCGTGACCCCCTTGGACTCCTCCTTCGACTGTAATGGACGAAACAAGGGGCAAAACCCTCGTTCTCCGGAGCCTTTTCTCAACCCATTGAGATTTTCCTTCCCAGCAACGGTCGTGAGTTTGGCTCAAATAAACTAAAAAAAATTCCTGTGGAGCAGGTGCAGATGCCTCTTACGTTGACATAATACGTATACTACGTAATAAATAACGTAATTGCATGTACTCATATATCGCTGTGTTTGCCGTGTGTTAATTTATATGCGCGACGCATCTCCTTTACCAAGCACGCGGTGCTTACGTTGTGGGCATCTGGACAGAATGCTTTTGCCCACTCAACACCCTGGCTGTTGTTGCTTCTACGTATTACGGGACTCGAAAATGCAGTTTGTTTCCATATTTAGGCTGCGCGGCTTCGGACACAGAGTCCGCCTGTGTTCGGGATAAAGAAGGATCTCACAGGGAGCGGGCGCCACACAGCGCCAGCTCTGACTCCGCACAATGGGGCTTTGAGAGTGGACTAGAATTTCAAAGTTCACGGCGGCCCTCCCCCTGCCCGCGTGGCCAATCCGCTCATTTAATTTGAGTTTCTCAGCAAGAGACAAAAGGAGGGAAAGAGGAAGGTCCAGGAAGGCAGGAGGAAGTCGGATGAAAGCGGCCCGGCCGGCCCGTGTGACTGATGAAGGTCGTATGTATGAGGCTTCCGCACTTAGGGGGAAGGGGCCTGCGGCCGGCGGCCACGCGGTGGCGATGGTGCATCCGCGAGGGGCAACCCGAAAACAGCCAGGGCGCCGCTAGCGTTCCTCATCAGGGCGAGTATTAAGTGCCCCTAAAAAACCACTCTGCCTCTCGATGGCCCTAACGGCTGCGAATGAGCAGTGGGGACAGTCTGTCCCGGAGACGTGCGCCTCCTGGGGCTGAGTCAACAGCCCGAGCTGAATAATTTATTCTACCTCCTTGACTTTTGTTTTTTGGGGTTTTTTTTTGCAACCCTTGCAATTCTTTTGAAAGCTTGTCTTCCAGTCAAGGAACCGTGGCCAGATTGTTAAAATATTCAGCTCCCGCAGCAAGGCTCCGGCCATCTGGAGGGTTTCCAGTCGTCAGCAGCTCGGAGCCGGGCGGCCGGCAATTAGCGGGTCCGGGTCCTGGGTGGTGCGTGTGCTGGGCGGAGGCGGGGGATTCGGAAACAAGGCCCCGCCGCCCGGCGCAGCCAAACCATGTAGAACCTCGAGGAGGACTGACACTGTAGGGACCGCACCCCCCAGACCCTTCCTCCCATTTCCTCGGGAGTGATCCCCGGGACACAGCCCGTGTTCCCGTCTGTGCACAGCCCCGGTTTCTCCCGTCTGGTTTCCCGATGTTGGGCAGGGACCTGATTTCCCACCTCCGGGCCCGCGCCCCCTCACCCAGCGAGTCACACTGCGGGACGGGCCTCGGGAACTCGGGGTTACTGCCAACGGCAGGGCTGGAACGGCCGTGCTGACATTGGTTTGTGGGTGCAATTAGCGTCTGAGTCTATTTTTTCCACTCGAGGGGGTGGTGGCCTGACACAGGTGTCCCTTGTGCGGACGGGGGCTTGAATATACAGGGAAGCCCTGGAGGCCAGTCCCTGAGCCGAACCCTAAGAGGGACAAGGCCCTCAGCACCAGCCCCCACGAGGCTCATAAGGACAGACCCGGGAACCGTCCCGCCAACGCGGCCAACAGCCAGCCAACCGCGCGGGAGACCTCAGTGTGGTCAGGCCGGGGAGTGGCCTGTGTCGGTCGGACTCCCAGGCGAGACGAGGGAGCCTTTAGGTCTCCCGGCAGGCACACCCCAAGCTCTGCATCCTGGGGCCCCGGTTTTAACAGGTGGCATCGCTAACCACTTATTTCTACAATACCCCAGACCACAGCCCCCCCGCTCCTGACCGAAAGGCCTGGGGTCACGGAGGGAGAACCCAAACATCGTGTGGTCTTGCGCCTTTCGATAGAGAATTAATCTCCATACCACAGAGTCTATTATTGTTTCCCCGAAACTAACACAGTGACTATCCCCTGGACCCGAGAGGCTCGATTCCCGCCGGGGCACAGGCCGGGGCTGTGGCCCGATCCCCGGGGGGCGCAGGAGGCGGCGGATCCATGACTCTCATCACTGACGTTTCTCTCTCCCTCTCCCTTCCTCTCTCGGAGATCAATAAAAGCGTGTTTTTTAAAAAGTGGGACCAGCTCCCTGCTTTGGCTCACGTTACAGGTGTAGGTGCGTCGGAGGGTGAGTGAGGGTGGGTGGCCACCGTACCTTCTACCGTGACGTGGAAATCGTGGACGGCGGAGCCCAGGAAGTTGTGGGCCCGGCAGCGGTAACGGCCTCCGTCCTGGTAGGAGGCTCTCTCCACCGTCAGCGTCTTCCCGTGACTGTCTCCAGTTTCTCTGCCTTTGGGTAAATCTCCTCCCACTTTTTCCCAGTCGACCTGTGGAGTTGGCCTGAAAAACAATAAACGAATGATAAACGTTCTTAAAAGTGCAAAAGGAAACCGGGAGAACCCGAGGGCACACGCCCCGCATCTCATTGCTGTCTGGTCCCTGGAGCCCGACTGAGGGACGTCTGTCTGCGCTCCGGGGGCGCCGACCCGCCGTCTCCCCCCAGACTCCTCCCTCTCCTGCGAACAGGACTCGCTCCAGGTAAGTGCTGGGCGCCTGGGTGCCGCTAGAGGTGGACGGATAACCTGAGCCTAGAAACACGGCAAGATGGGTTCCGAGGGTGAACTCTCCCCGTGGGGATTTGAAGTGCGGGAAACAGCAGCCCCCGTCCCGGCAGGAGACTGAAAATCGAGGTGATGGAGAACCCGCGGCCAGCAGAGCGAGGCCCTAGGCCCCTGTATCCAAGGAGCCGATGCTCGAGAAGGGGCTCGGGGGAGAGAGCCAGGGTGTTGGGGCCCAGGGGGCCCAGGGTGGGGCAGGCGTGTCCGCAGCCCAGGGCGGGGTACCCAGCGTCTCCCTCGCTGCCGGGAGGGGAGGAGGGGGGAAGGGGCCCCACCTCCCTGGTCTCCAAAGATCAGAGCACCAACCAGGACGGACACGCAAGCCGGCAAAACCAAACAAAAACCAAGTGGATGACGTCTCCCTCGCTAGGATCCCTCTCCCCATCCCAGTAAGACCTCGGATCTGACCCTGACGTTCCTTCAACCACCTTGCGCGTTACATTGGCGCCCCTCGTATCACTCCCGGTGTGTTCTGGGAATCCGTGCGCTTAGCCAAAGCAATTAGCTATTGGTTAATAACCGAACAACTAACTCACAGTGTTCGCGTCAACCGTCTCTAATTGTACCGACAGCCAATGGTTAAAATGACTGGCTGTTGTGCCAGAAGACACCGGAGGTGAAGAGGACGGTGCTTTAATCTCCTCGCACCCCAGGCGTCCCCTCCCCCGGCTCAGGCTCCCACCTGCCTGCTGACCCGACGCCCTGGCGGACACTGGGCCAGGCTGGGGGCACGTGGCCCACGGCCGAGTGCGCGCCCCTAACAGGTGCTCCCCCAGGTCTCAGGGGGGCCTGTTTCTCACCCCATCTGTCACCAGGGCAACCTGCCAAACCGCAGGCTGCCCTGGACCCGGCTCCCCCGCGCTGGTTTCCACGAGGCTTTCTCAGTGGGGCCTTTGCTTCCTGCAAGATCCCCTCCCGCCCGTCCTTGAAAATTTGAAAATTAGTCTAATCCTCGGAAGAACGGAATGAAACGACTGTCAGGCGGTCCTGCGACACCGACACCGCTCCCCAGGGGCGCGTCCAGCCACATTCTTGACGGTGCTTTTCTCTCTCTCTTCCATTTAATTTAAGGAAGACTTGCCAACAGCGCTTGAGCGATGAAGGTTTGTGGGCAGGGGTGTTGCTAATCTCTAATTCCGCGAGAAGGTGAAAGTCTCTGGTTGGGCACCCGTGTCCCCGTGAAGTCCCCGTGTCAATAAACCGCGTTTCCCTTGTCACCCCCCGCGCGTGGAGATGTCCCCCACATCGTCCCCGGCTCAGAGGCCGTGCCAGCCCGCGGTCGCCCTCGGCGGCGCAGAGCAGCTCCTCTGGCTGAAATGAGCTGACGTGAGTTAAACGTCCGCTGGTGCAGGTCCAGGAGCCCGGGGTCCAGGTCTCAGGGGGGCTCCGCCCACCTCACCTGCCAGGGGCAGGAAGAAATCTCGCCCGGGCGTGCGGCGTGCGAGACACGTGCCTGACACGCGGGACAGGGGGGTGTCTGAGCGGTAATTAGCCTGTTGTGCAGAGGGCGTGGTTTAAAGACGCCCGAGATAAACACGTAACGTGCTGTAAAATTCCTACCGCGTCCCCTTCATCTTAAACAGGACCAGACAGGGTCCCCAGCACACACCCAGAGCCGGGAACAGGGATCCAGTCAGGGGAGTGGGTTACTCAGAAAACGCAACGATTTCAAGGTGTGTGCGGTGACTCTGGGTGGTGGGCACACAGTGCAGCCTCCGGATCATGCATCGCAGAGACATACACCTGTGACCTCTATGGTCTTATTAACCAAGGTCACCTCAGAAACTTAACTAGGGAAAAAAAGAGAGAGAGATGTGACCAAGTGAGGGAGCCTCACGCTTTCCTTGGGGAATTTGGAAACGTGCATTTTGTTTTCAGATAAAATCCAGGTAATTGTGTTTTCATATCAAACTCTCTTAAGTTGCACGGACGGGCCCTCCTGTGTGCCTCAGGCCGCGGGGAACATAAGAGGGAGACGGGGCAGCTGGGAGCCCAACCCGGGGGCAGAGCTCACGGCCCAGCCAGCAGGGCTGGCCCAGGTCCAGCAGGGGGGCCGGGACGCGGCCCGGCCTCCGAGGGCCGCGGGCTGGAAGGGCGGCCCCGCCGTCACCTCCGTCCACACGCTCACACAGGGACAGGGCGAGCTGTAGACCAACCCCAGCCCCGCCTGAAGGCTGCAGAGTGAATGGAAACTACTTCCTCCCGAGAAGTCGCGCTTATTCAAAAAAGAAATGGTTGGAAAGGCCGTGTGCGGGCACACCCAACAGGTGCCTCATTCGTTATCCCGGGCTGCAGGGACCCTCGAGGCTGGATGGACACAGGGCTGACAGACAGGCGGACAGGGCAGGTACTCACAGGCCTTCGGCGAAGCACTCCAGCACCAGCGTGTCCCCTTTGAGGATGGTGACCGAGGACTCGGAGCCCTCGGCAGCGGGAGGCAGCAGCAGTCTGGGTTTTCTCTGCTTGATGGAATTTGCTGAACAGAAAAGAAAAATCTCATATTTATCTCAAACAGAGAGTTTACGTCCTATGGCTCTAAATCAGACAACCCTGTGGCCTTATGTGTGTGAGTGCGTGAGCGTGTGTGTGAGTGTGAATGTGTGAGTGTGTGTGTGTGACTGTGTGTGTGTGACTGTGTGTGTGTGACTGTGTGTGTGTGACTGTGTGTATGTATGTGTGCGTATGTATGTGTGAGTGTGACTGTGTGTGGCTGTGAATGTGTGTGAGTGTGACTGTGTGAGTTAATATGTGAGTGTGAGTGTATGTGTGTGTGTGTGTGTGACTGTGTGTATGTATGTGTGTGTATGTATGTGTGAGTGTGACTGTGTGTGAGTGTGTGTGTGAATGTGTGTGTGTGTGAATGTGTGTGAGTGTGTGTGAGTGTGTGTGACTGTGTATGTGTGTGTGAATGTGTGTATGTGTGAGTGTGAGTGTGTGAGTGTGTATGTATGTGTGAGTGTGTATGTGTGAGTGTGTGTGTATGTATGTATATGTGAGTGTGTGTGTGTGAGTGTGTGTGTAGTCACAGACACGCTCCCCACATTCGAGCACATCTCCAATTACACTCCCTCCCGCCACACGGCCGGGGAGTCACGGGGGAGGCAGAGTCTCAGGAAGCCTGTCGTTACCACACCTCTGAGTCCCGATCCAGCCGTCAACCAAAACGTGGACAATGAAAGACCTTGGGGAGACCCCAAATGAAGGCTCCGTTAAAAGCATGTAGCTTTACTATGTGTACCTATGTATCTGTGTATGTTAATTATATTATCTCTAAACGTGTGGTTATATTTATATGGTTATGCATTTATAAAGATCACCCCTCTGCACAAATTTAAGGGGGGAATAGAAACCTCTATGCTCAGGGATCTTCCTTAACATGAATATTAGTATTTTAATAAACTCACAAAGACATAAAAAGAAAACTCCAGATTCTGAGATGGGAATGAGCTGCTGACTCTGAGAGAGCTGCCAGCCCTCTACGCAGGATCGACTTACCCCGGGAACGGGTTTCTGTGGGTGAACTCGAGTCATTAGCATGCTTTACTGAAATGAAAAGATGGAAGAAAAACTCACAAACACAATGGTGGATGCTGATGCCAACAAAGAATGAAGAGTCACAGTTTTTCCTTAGAAAAATTACAAAGCGAGGCACAGCCAGGCTTCGCTAGGACATCGCTTTAGGGAAGGAGTTGAGGAAATACTGACACGGAGGGAGCTTGACCTTGAACGACCGCAGGTGGATCCAGGTGGGGAGGGTATCAGGACACTCGGGAAGGGGGCAGAGGCTGCCGGGAGGCTCCAGGGGAGCCTGGCTCCGTGCATCACACATGACGATGAAAAAAGTCACCGACCGCATCAGACAACGGGACGGCCACGCCGGCTGCTCGCCCCAGGGCCAGCGATCCCTCCTGTGCGTCTACAGGCCGTCTCCCCAGGACGCTTTCCCATTTGGGCACCGGGACTCCAGCAGGGGAGGGAAGCAGTTCAAATAATGTTGTCAGTTTTGGAAAGACAGGAAAACTCATGTGATAAAAGTTACAGCCCTGGCTCTGTGGCTCAGAGGTTAGAGCACCAGCCAGAGCATCAAAGGCCTGAGAGCTCGACTCCCGGTCCAGGGCGCAGGCTGAGGCAAAAAGAAAAGTGTAACATTGCCCCTTTCTATTGTTGACTCTTATTTTCTCCGATGTTATCCTGCTGACTTATCCCGTGACCCAGAGCCGGGAACCTGCGTGGGAAGCGGGGGAAGAGCCTGTGCATCTCGCCCACCGGTCTGGTTTCCTGGCTGCTGGAGGGAGCCCCGCAGCCGCCGGGGCAGGCGCCTCTCGTCTGGGTCACGTCTCCGGAGCTGAGCTGAGCGACGCGGGAAAATCCCGTCCCAGCTCCTGGGGCGCCGGCCCGCGGGCACTACAGACACACCTGCGTGGGGCATTCGCGACGGAGCCGCGCGTTACTTGGACTTACAGCTGTTAACGGTCAGTTTCATCGGCATCTTCTGCACGATCGTCCTCAACCTCGGGAAGGCGGCGAAGCAACAGTAGTCGTTCCGACTGTCGTTTTCCTCAACGTTTGCAAAGTACAGGTCCCCCTGCTGGCTCATGTGCACCCTCTCGTCTTGCTGGATGTGCTGCAGCTCTGCAAAGAAACGCCGTCCTTAGCGGAGGCGTCCTGCCCGGCCCGCGCGGCCCAGCGGTTGAGGGTCAGCCTGGGATCCAGGAGATCGGGGTTCGATTCCCGGTCGGGGCACAGGCCCGGGTTGCGGGCCCGATCCCCAGTCGGGGGCATGCGGGAGGCAGCCGATCAGTGACTCTCGTCAGTGATGTTTCTCTCTCTCCCTCTCCCTTCCTCTCTCTGAAATCAATGAAGACATGTTTAAAAAATAATAACAGTAATAAAATAAAATTTTAAAAATACATATTTTTTAAAAGGGGGGCGGCAACGGTCCTTATTTGTCTCATCTCCCTTTTCAGCTTCTTTGTTTTCCATTATTTCACTTCATTTCATTTTCCACGTATGTTCCTCCCGGTTTTCTCACTCCTGCTCTGACGACAGGAGCAGCAAGTAAGGGGAAGAAAAAACAGAATCCGACAAGGCCCAGGGGAAGCACGATCCTCACCATGAACCAGAGCCGTCCTCGGGTGGACACCCCCCCTCCTCCCTCTCCCCCCTGAGCCTCGACTCTGCCCTGGGGGCCTGCGTGGGCCGATCAGAAAACCGGTCCGATCCGGATAATGGCCTAATTGCCCCATTTACTGTCCTAGGATCATATTTCTTTAAACAGATCCCCACAAACATGGCCTCTGAGACTGACTCTCTCCTGGATGCGGCCTGGAAAGCTCCGGGGGCTGCAGCGCGAGCGTCTGGCCCCCCAGGAGCCGCTCCGTCGGTTCCGCCCGGGAGCGCGCAGCACGGTCGCCTCCGCCGTGGCCGCGAGATAAAAGCTGCGGAGGAGCTGCCGGGAGGGACTTGACCAGCAGCTGGGCTCTCAACTCAAAAGTGAGGAAAACATTTTGGAAAAGTGAAGACGAGTGTTAATGCTGATCTCTCCGTGGGGCACGGCGCGGAGAGGGCGAAACGTTCCTAAGACAGAAACAACGCCAGCGACACACGGGCCGGCTCAGGCCTGACCTGGGGGCCGCGCCGGAGGCAAGCAGGTCGCCCGCACAAGGGGGCGCCTTCTTGGGGATGCGTCTCACTCATCACCAGCCTCCGCTCTTTTCAGACGGGGCGAGATTGAGAGGTCTATTCGGTGGTTCTCTAGCGTCTCCGTGTGCACCCTAAGTGTGTATTTAAACCCTGGAGCAGACTCTAGTTTATAAAACGCGTCCGACCCCACATTGAGAACCTGCTGACCGTTCCTGCCTCTGCCCAGTGTGTCGCCGACCCGCCTGGAGCTGACCCGGGCACGACTCACCGATGTTCATCCAGTAGATGTGCAGGGGGGGGAGGCCCGAGGGTGGGTTGCAGGGCAGGACAATGGGGTCTCCCTCCTCCACTTCAAGGGGCTCGATGTTCTCTTTGGGGAACTTTGGAACATCTGGTATTAAAAAAAGTCACTTTAAGCCATGATGTTAAAATTAACTTTCAATGTCACAAGTAACATTTGGGTGGATTCTTTTACAAAATCAGAGCGTTCTAAATAAATTCAACCCCCCCACCTGGGTTCCCGTCTCCCCTGCAGGAGAAACGCAGTTGGGAATCGGGGTGCATCCTGTACAGCTTTAGGAAAACGTGTGTGCTGTAACTGTCGGCCACAGACACGTTCCCGCGAGGCGACAATAAGCCTCTTTCCCTGCCCAGAGCACTGAGCTCCGAGCCACAGGCTCCGCGCGTTTTAGGCTTTGATGGATGCAGCACCTTTTTCTGCAAACACTGAGATTTCTTTTCAGGCAGAAACACGACCTCTTGCTCTATGGTGAAGCCTTTGAAGGTGATCGGCCAGTATTTCATTCAGAGCATGACCGAACCAAATGGGAAATTCAGGGCCCGGGCTGGGGAAACGGTGCAAGTGCAGTGAGAGGCCGAGCGTGGCCAGGTCAAGGGGAAAGAGAGCTTTGCGTTGGAGCTGCTCCCGGGAAATGAAACGTTAGGTGGCGGGGACGTGACATAGGGGAGGAGACACTGTGACCTCCCAACATTTTGTTTCTTCCCCGCACAGGACCTTCCCTGAGAGCGAGGCAGTGACAGCAATCTGGAGTCACACGTGCCGAATTCGAGGTCCAACGCCAGCCCCGGCTATTTCTATGAAGGTATTTATAATTTTCAAAGTGTGTTTGGCTGCACATTACGCTGGCACCTTTCGACCCTGTGAGGGGAACCTGGGTTACGGGATTTCCCCAGGTCTCAGGAGAAGGCCTCGGAGGGGTTAATAACAGGCCTCGCTGAGCAGGACCGGTTAGGGTTTCCCCGTGTTTCGCTCTTCCATCGTGGTCCACAGAAGATGGTCGTTGCTCACGGAGGCCGGAAGGTACACTCTTTTATTGTAAATTCTCTTTGCGAGGAGCTTGGCACATTTCCTGTAGGGCCCTGCTCGGCCGAGGGAATTGGCTGTTTCTCTCATCGACGCGCCAGCTGGCTGCCGTGAACTCTTTTTGTCTGAAATCAAGGACCTTCCGAAGCTCAGCACTGCAGGGGGCAGGGTGGGCCTTGCATGGCCTTGGCCCCTTGGGACAGCCGGCTTCTGTCATGTGATGGTCCCCGGAGGCTTCCCCCTGGTCACCTCTTCCTAGCTCATCTCTCCCGGCAGGTCCAGGAGCGTGTTTGGATGGCAGCCGCCCCGGAATCCTGCTTCTGCTCCAGGTAGAGCGCATCCCGTCAAAATGCAGGAACCTGCTCAGCGCGTCACCACACTCGGGTCCTGCAGATGAACATCGGTGCCACCTACCTGTGTGGCCAGCCCTGACTGAGGGCAGGTGTTACCCAAAATGTTGGGCAGAAAGTCTACCTCACCCGAGTCCAGCGTAGTGACTTACAGACTGAACCTGCCCAAAGCTCCAAATTCCAGTCCCTCGGTTAGTGCCACAGGCTTTACCTGAGCCCAGTGTTCACGGCAGTGAAGTTAGCAGGGCCGCTGGGTAGTTGCAGGGTCTGTTTATACTCAGACACGGGGGAAGCAGAGGAAGGAAACAGGTTCTGAGATGCCAAGACCACGCAATTCTGACTGTAACGAGCAAACTCCACAGGCCCAGCCTGAATATTCACTTCCCAGGGGACGTCCCTTGTAAAGTAGCTGATTAATATGATGTATGGAGCCCTAATTAGAGAATATCACCCTCGGAGCACTCAGAAAATCTAACGATTCAGACAGCATTGCCAGGGAAGCACGCTCATCCCTGCATTTATTAAATCTAGGTTATACAATTCCGACTCTGAAAAGGTAAATAATGTAATTCGAGTGGCTTCTAAGGCATCCATAATGAAAAATAAAGTAAAATAAAATTTATAAGTCTACCAAACCCTGTATCCTGTGCCAGAAATCTCTGTAACAGCTTTCAGCCAAAGATGAAATTATTACCTGGAAACAGGGAGAATATTTATATACGTAAGAATTTAAGGTCTAAGAAGAGATACGCCAAAGGATATTAATATGTGGGGTTTTTAGGTCCCTGTTCTTTGACTTTGAAACCATTTATGAGTGTGATGCCGGTTGGGAAGCAACCGCTGCGACATCCACAGGTACACGTGAAATGTAATTGCTATAACTCAGCGGCAGGCGTGAGGTCCGCTCTACGTCAGATGAAGACATGGCTCCTTTTAAAAATGACTCACCGGTGACTTTTGCTAATTGTGTTTCTCCGGCAAGAACCATTACATCTCTGAGTTTGGACACAGGCAACACTTTATAAAGTGAGTCATAAATGATGGTTTTTCTTTTGTGCTTCAGCCCGACGACTTATTTCAGACGAGCGGTCCTCATTCATAAAGTGGGAACTGCAGTGACACCTATTTCACTGATGGATATCAGAGTTTAAATGAATCATTTCATATAAATCGATTAAAACAGTGTTGGCTCGTAAAGATCACGTGACACTCGGTGGCTCTGGTTCAGGGGTCTTCCCGGGAGGTACACCCAGACCTCAGGGTGGAGACGCACGGCCCAGGGCAGGGAGCTCTCTCCTGCTCCGGCCTCTAACGGGTTTTTGAATATTTGGGATTGCCTTTCACAGAGGCGGCAAGAAGGGGGCCAGAGGCAAGAAACACTGTGTACAAGGTTTATGTTTGTAGGGACATAATGGGATTTTCAGCTACTGTGCTCAGGTCGGAACTTAGGTGGCTGGAGTCTTCGAGGTTACCAACTAAAACTTCAAAAAATGAGAGAGATGAGTTATAAAGCTCACATCACAAGGTTCTATTAATATAAAAATATAATCAAGTCTCTGCAGTGTAAGAAAAGACTCAACTGATGGAGGTCGTAGAGACCAGCTGTAGCGTTAGCTGGTCTGATTTATAAACGCCTGAGAACTGGGGTCTGGTCGTCCTCAAGATATAACTGATCACAGAGAGCAGTTAGGCGATCAAGTCATTCAGGAGGCTGAACACGATGCGTAAGAAACTAATTTATTTCTCTCTTTTCACAGCAGCAGAAAAAAAGGCGCAATTTCCCGCCACTTAGCTCAAATCCATGATCAGCTCTTAGCAGCAACGCCAGCAGGTTCTGGCCAGGATCCCCTGGCATTGTTCAGGTCTTGGCTCAATCTGCTTCCCTAGGCAGAGAAATATCTTTAAAAATCCTTTAATGGCAGAATCGTAGATGAAAATGTGCCGTTTCCTTCTCTGCGATAGGTCTGGCTGCTGCCTTCCCTTCGCGTCTCCATAGCAACCACCCGAATTCGGGTTAGGGATCGGCCTAATGCCAGGCCTTCTACACAGATTTTTAATAACCTCTCCCTCTCCCTCTCCCTCTCTGTCTCTCATTTCGGTTAATTTCAGATAGATGATTGATAGGTTGATAGATGGATAGATTATTGATGGATGGATGACAGACTGATCGATCTAGTTTTATGATCCTGGACCACAATTTCCATGACAATGCCTTTGGATGCAGAATTCATTAACATTTGCTATCAAATGTCACCTCCAACCCAAACCGCTGAGATCCTTTCCAAGTTTACGCGTCACTGCGCTGCCTCGGCCGGTGCTGCGAGATCCCACTTACTAACGCAGACAAACCAGCAGGCCACCGAAGCACCGGTGTCACGTACACAAAGGGACCATTTGTAAAGCAAACGGAAAGGGTGACAAAGGGGGAAAGCCTGCGGCTGACGCTCTCAGGCACCCCCGCTGCACAGGAAACAACTTCCCCGGGACCCGTCTCTGCGCGTCCGCCCCCCTCATTCCCTTAGAGGTCATCACCCTCCCCGCTTCTGTTTCCACCACGTCTTGTTTCTTGTTATCATTTTATCACACAAAATGGTACTCGCTGCTGACTCACGGTTTTCTCTGGATGTACCACCATTTACTTATTTGTCCTGCGATGACGGGATTCATGTTGCCCAGCATGTTTTTAATACAGACGATGCTGCCACAAATGAGCCTGCTGCTCGGGGACCACAGGCAGGGACCAGGCGCAGGGACCACAGGCAGGGACCAGGCGCAGGGACCAGGCCGCAGGGACCAGGCCGCAAGGACCAGGCGCAGGCGGGTGGACAGGACATGAAACTGCTGGGCGTGGGTGGGGCACCGTCCTCTGAGGAGGGCTGGCGGCCACTTCCACCGACCTAGCAGGCTGGAGGCTTCAAGGGACACGTATCCTGGGAGCTTCGTGTTCCCACCCACGTCGCTCCTCCCAGCTCTGGGGCATTGCCCAGCCCTGTGGGGTCAAGTGCTTTTATCACCTGGGTTACTTGGGTCAGTTTCTGCATTCAGGCCGTAGACCGGCTTCCGCTGGTGACTCCGGTCTGAGGCGAACGTTCTTGCCCTGGGCGTCTCCACTTTCCATCGCAGCTTTGCAAAATTATTCATAACTATGTAACGCTGTCTTTAGTTATATCCGTTGGCAACCATTTTTTCTCGGCGTGGCTTATAGTCTCCCTCTCTTCCTGGAGTCTTTTGGTAAAAAGGGGATCCAAACATCCGAGCAGGCCCATGCACCTTTGATTTCCTCTGTGAAGAAACCTTCCCAACCACGACGGCTGAGTTGTGTCCAAATCTCTTTCTAACATTCAAAACACCTTTCCACTTCACAGGGACGTCTCCGGTCCACCCAGAGGCCTCGGAGAAATGCTTCTCCAGGTGGGAACCTGTCCCTCGTCTCCTGATGGACTCTCACATTGAAACCAGGTGAGCTCAGGATTTGCCTGGAGCCACCCAACAAACTACAAATTGCCTGTGTAACTTCTCCTCAGACGCAGATTTTGATGCTCTCTGCCCCAGACCCCGACCGTGGCCACGGTCACATGCTGCGGCCACAGCACGATGCAGAGCCACCGAGGAGGCTGTGGGGGTCAGCCGCCCTGACCGACGGGCGGCCAGGCCCACAGCAAACCACGTGATTAAGGAATGACCCTGTGTGAACACGGCTGGGGATGAGTTGTTACTGCAGCGTTAACTGGCTGAGCCTAACTAACACCGTGTATAACTCAGCTCTCATCAGGAGCAAAGCAGAGGCTGCCTTTTCCCGAATTGGATACAAAGTTACCAGAGTGCAAAGCGGAGGCTGCCTTTTCCCAAATTAGATACAAAGTTACCAGAGTGCAAAGCAGAGGCTGTGTTTTCCCAAATTAGATACAAAGTTACCAGAGTGCAAAGCAGGGGGGCTGCGTTTTCCTGAATTAGATACAAAGTTGCCAGAGTGCAGCAGCCTCATTGCTTCCAAGGTCATCCCCTTCTAAGTGTCAAGACCTGGAGGATAATTCCCCTTATAAATAAAATATAAGCCGCGTACCAGCTGATTAAATTAATGATGTGCTGTCTCATTAGAGCCCAGAACTACCCCTACCTAACACTTGACAAAAACGTCTATAAATTGAAATCTCCGCTGTGATACTCACTGGGAACTATAAAGTCTATTTCCTCGGACATAGCGACTCCCAGCTTATTGGATGCGAGGCAGCGGTACTTCCCCTGGAAGTGAGATATCTGCCCCTCGTTGGGAATCCTGAAGGTTCCCGAGTTGTTGGAGACAATGACCCGAGGGTCGGAGAGGTCGAAGGGCTTGCCATCTTTAGTCCATGTAAATCTGTAAAGAAAACTCCGCTTAATGACGTGGATAAATCACAGCGTGTCCTGAACTATTTATACACAAATGCACAGAAATGACAAAACCAAGACATTTAATTTATGGTAAAAAAAAGATAATAATAATGGACTATAATAGAAGACATCTGACAGGCTGCTGTAGACTGATGTTTACATCTCCCCAAATTCATTTGTTGAAGCTTAATCCCCAGTGGGATGGGGTTAGGAGGTGGGGGCTGCGGGAGCTGATACAGTCCTGAGGGTGGGGTCCTCACGAATGGGGTTCGTGTCCCCATAAAAGAGCACATTCCTGCTAACCCCCCCCCCACGTGAAGTTACAGAGAGGGGCCGCTGCCTATGAGCCAGGAAGCGGCCTCGCCAGACGCCAAACCCACAGGCGCCTGGGTCTTAGACTTCACGCCGACCAAACAGTGAGAAATGAACGTGTGTTGTGAAGCCACTGAGCCTGAACTGACTGAAACAGGCCTAAAAAGCTGCTGTAACTAAGAGAATATACACATTACATCAGGCTTTGTTCTGTTCTTTTTGAATTAAAGTTGTTTTTTAATTTTTCCCATTAGAAAGGAATGCATGGTGTTTACTAATATTTTGGAGACTACAATAGATGGCCCATCGTTGAGACCATTATATTAATACATAATTTCGCTAATTGGGTTTTCTAGTTATCACAATGCTGATGAAGACAGAATCTTCCGTCCTATGGTTACTATTCAAGTCCCCTCACTATTTCCATCTCTTCGCTTCGTGAGCAACGCTGGGATGAACCGTCTCCGTTCGGCTTTCCTACCTGTCCAAATGGTTCTTTAGGCCAATTCCTCAGAAGTGAGAACGACAGAGCAATAACATAAGAAAAATTTTTATAGCTTTTAAAAATTTTGCAAATTGTATCACACAGAAATATTTATATATCTCACATTGGCTGGATGAACTCTATTTTATGTAATTTTGTCTATATTCACACACAGTAATTGAATGTATTCTATTTGGTGAAATAGACAAATAATGATAACTTTACATGTTAATGATTCACAGCAGATGATTTGTAAAATGTCAAATTATCTGGCAATAATAACATTAGTCACGATACAACTTCAGAAAATAAATTTTCACCGAACACGTGTCTCGGTGATGGGTATAAAATACCAAGCGGATGGGTAAAGCTCTGCCGCTGCTGCCAATTCTGAGTCACCAAGAACTTTAAAATCTGGATTTTCCCGCAGCCTCTCCCTCCTCGCCCCCAACACAGGCCTTTCGTCCTCCCCGACACCGAGGGCCCGTTAAGGAAACTTCATCGGTGACTGTAACGAGCGGGAGTAACTAGCACGGAACCCATAGAAAATACGACGCAGCGATGACCGCGCGGGAGGCATCCTGCGTCCGATGACTGAATGTTTCTCTGACGGTAAAAACACCCTCACGGCCTGTTCACTGGGTAACAAGTGCGTCGCATTTAAAGACAATAATTAACGTGCACAGAACACCGTTTATAGACGTATGAGCTTCTGCTTCATCGGCGCGACCGTCGCTCAGTAGAACGAGTAATCGGACCCTAGTGACCTGTCCACGCGCAAGGTGAGGCGCCGCTGAGAACCAGCACGGGGCCCGCGCCTCCGCCAAGCATTTAACCTGAGACGATTTATTTCAGGGTAAAAATAATTCAACCGGCAGAAAATCAGATGAAGAATAACCGGACTTTATTTTTATAGCCGCGGCTGCCCTTCTTGCTGACCCTCACCTTCCATCCTAGGTGGACTCGAGCCCCCCAAGCACACTGAGGTCGGAGGTCAGAGGTCAGAGGGAAAACAAGGAAAGCGGATCCCACACATACTCACTTTGGCTCCGGATTGCCTTTAGCTTCACATTCGATTTGAAAATATTCATCGAAGGGAAAGGCGACTTGTACCTTCGACTGCTTTGTGATTGTTGGAACCTGTTGAACTAAACAGTGAAAACGGTATTTAAGGAACATCTCCCAAAGCTGGGTGAGGTTCATTAGCTATAACGGAAATGCTGTAAACCTGCCTCCTGTATTGATAAGTGGAGGGAACTGGAGAGGGAGACCACAGAACACACCTGGCGTCCTCGCCCCACAAGGATTTAACTCGAAGGAATACAATTCAGTGCCGTTATTTCCTGTTGCCATATATTCCATTTTATTAGGAATTAGGACTAAAAACCCTTCAAAATAGTTATTAATCCATTTTAAATGATCCTATCACATGTTAAAATAAATATCATACTTTATCAAAAACACTGAATGTAGCCCGGCCGGATGCTCCAGGTTAGAGCATCGGGCCTCACGCCAAAGGGCCTCTGGTTCAATCCTGGTCAAGGGCACATACCTGGCCTGTAGGCTCAATGCCCGGCCCCGGTCAGGGCGCATGTGGGAGGCAAACAATCGATGCGTCTCTCTCACGCCCACGTTTCTCTCTCTCTCTCCCCCTCCCTCCCTTCCACTCTCTTTAAAAATCAAAGGAAAAAAATATCCTCAGGGAAGGATTAACCAAAAGAGTAAGTAAGAGTGTACTCAGGATGGACACTGAATAAAAGCAGTAACATCCAACTGCTTCAGGACGGGCAATCTTCAGCAAACCTGTTTTGTTTTGGTTTTTATTTTTGTTTTACCGAGAGTGTACGGTTATGAAGAACGCCTTGCGTGCTGGCCCCCCTGCTGCCAGGGCCTCGGTCTCTGCCAGGGAAACAGCATTTGCCCCTTTGCTTTAGTGACACAGTGCTCCTGTTCACACAGGAAAAGCAGACAAGACCCATAGTGTTACCGTGACAGGTCTGATCTCACGGGCGCCTGAATGTGCCTCTGAGGCCCTGAGAGGTCCGAGGTCACCTTGGATGGATGCTCAGCCTGGAATAATAACTTCTCGACATGCCCAATTTTAAAATTCGATTTCTTTACTTTCCCCTAATGAATCTGATCATTGAGTTTTACAAATTTAGGGACTTTAGCTCATGACATGCAGAAGCATCCGTCTCTTCACCGCCATTCACCTTGTCTCCGATTCCTGCTGTTTCTAAGTAGAACAAGTCTTGCGCTGATTGCAAATTCACGCTATTTAAATTTTATTATGCTTATAAATGGCAAGGGACGGTGCCCAATAGCGACGGTGCCTGAGATATCAGCTAATGACTTGTGAACAACTTGTTTATTAGAATATTATTCTTTCCTAAATTTGCTCAGGTTGTAAAGTCTCGGCAGTAACTAATTATTCGGGTAACAGAGCTCACAACCTTTGGGTGTTTATAAGAATATATATTCTACATTTTAGATCTTCTCTCTGTAATTAGGCCAATTATGGAGACACGGGTCCTGTTGACATTCAGATTGAATACCTGCCTCGGTTTCATTGGCTAGTGAGCGCTCCAGAGTGCTGAATAAATGGATAATACTCGCTGTTCTGAAAACATGCCATTAATATTTTATAACAATTCTTGTCTAAGGACAGTGCAGCAGGAAAACGCATAAGCAGCCGAGACAACTGGAATGAAAATGAGTGCTGAGAACTGAGACAAAATTTCATGTCCTTCACCACCGATGAGCCAAGTGAGGAAAGACAGGGAGGGAAGGGATGGTCTCGGAGGGTGGGCAGGGCTGTGAATCAGGACTCGCTCTGGGGAAAACGTGCAGTTATTAACCCCTTTCCCACAAGGATCACCGGGAACTTGCTCTTGCCCCACCAGTGTGGCTCCGCTGGCCGGTCATCTCCCTGTGCACCAGGAGGCCCCGGTTTGATTCGGGGTCGGGGCACATGCGGGGTTTCGGGCTCGATCCCCAGCAGGGGTGGGTGGGAGGCAGCCAATCAGTGCTCTTCTCTCATTGATGTTTTTCTCTCTCTCTCTCTCTAAAAACCAATAAACTTTAAAGAAGAAAAACCTTGTTCTGAATTAGGTATTGTCTACTCAAACCAAAAAAACCTACTGAAGACGAATTATTTCAGGCCCTTCCCAGAATGTCCACAACCAGGCTGGCCTATCGTGGATGTGGGCAGGAGGATTTCAGCTTGACTTAGAGAACCTCGAATCTGCACATCAGTGGAGCAGGTCAGTGGGGTTTCCTAAGAAGGGGGGACATGGAAGCAGAGGCCTGACCTGTCAAGGAGACTGGAGAAGGGTCTCCCACCTGGGTGCAGGCTGCCCACAGTGTGTGATGCGAGACGGATGCGTCGGGTGACTTAAGGAGGCCTCAGAAAGTGGTTTCAAGCACATTCTATGACACATTCAGAGCGGCCGCCTCCTCGAGCTGCATCCAGACTGAGTTTTCAGAAGTGTTGGCACCTGTAGCGTGTGTTCAACCTCAAGGCCAAGACTGATTCTCTAGAGCTCCGGTGGCCTGGGAGGCACCCCCAAAGCTGAGATCCCAAAGAACAGACAAATCCTCTTGTTTATAACTCTCAACATTACGCACAGGAAACACAGTAGGGAAAATACTTGAACTTTAAGGATAAAATATCTGAACAACCTCTCAAGAGTCTCATGTCCCATGTGCTTATAACAGGAGAAATTCCCCATATCTCAGCACTACACAGGTAATGCACTATTTCCTTGTGTTTTCAGGCACATTATATTTTTTACTTTTAATTATTCTAACTTATATGAACTGATTTACGGTTTATGAAGATCTGCATTCATTTTTACCAACAAATGCTAAGACGTGTATTCCGTAAAACCACTGACTAACCCCTTGATGTAAATTCACAGGACAGCTGCTTAGATTTTGCAGCGGATACCACCTGATACGTTTATCTGTACACTAAAATAATGGCTATTTAATATTTCCCTACCTCATTTTTTCATTCTTAAATATACAATCATTTTTTTAAAAATACAAAGTTTATTCAGTTCCCTTTCTGTCATGATTGGTTGGGTACCATTATTTCTAAGTCATAAGTGTCCCTAAAATAAATTTACCTGAGTATACAAAGGGAACCGTTGTTGGTCGTATTTCAGACTGTCTTCTATGGCAAAATGCCCCCTAATCTCCAGCTTATGTCCTCATGGGCCAAGTCTGCGCAGGAGGCAAGAAGCCTGGGATGCGAAAGAATTGCAGCCGGCAGCCCAATGTGAGCCATAAAAGCTGAGGAAGGCAGAGAAAAATCCTGCTGACAGTGCTGGGAAGCACACAGAAATAGGGCCAAAAATACCTCCTCGATCTGTACGTGTCCTGCTTAAAAATCAAAATGCACATCGACATTCCATAAATAGGTATTGACGCCGGCACTTTACCTGAAAGGGGTATTTCAACGGCGGTGGCGAAATTTAACAGGAAGGACACTAGAGGGAAGATCACCCCTCTGAGGCTTAGCAGCCTGTCCATTGCTCGTCCGGGAGGAGGGCGGCCGGGGGTCAGCGCTCTCGCGTCTCCGCTGCCCCCCGGTTTGAGGCTGAGAAGGACGTGTTGACCTGGAAACCCAGAGAAACAAAAACAAAGTCAGAATAACTCAGACTCGAAGCTCACACGCCGTAAAATGCCAACATCACGGGAGTTAAATGTATTTTCCCGTTGGCGATAATTTTCCTTATTACGAGACTGTTCCCGAATAACTCCACGTAAACACAACCACCACAGGAAAACAGCTCGTGGGCTCCGATTGTTTAGGAGGGATTACATGACTTTTGTCATTTCAGTGGTTTTAAGTACAGGGTCTTGATCCACGAAATGATCTCCCATAAAGACGATGGACTGACCGCCTGGCCGGCGTGGCTCAGGGGTGAGCGCGTCCGCCCGCGCCGAAGGCTCAACCCCGGCCCAGGCGGACACGCAGGAGGCAGCCCACCCATGTCTCTCTCTGGTCGATGTCTCTCTCTCCCTCTCCTTCCCTCCCTTCCTCTCTCTCTGAAAAAGCAACGGGGAAAAATATTCTTGGGGAGAATTAGCAGCAACAGCAGCAGGGACGGAACAGCGAGGCCCTGGCCTAGAGAAAGGTTGCCGGTTAGGAGGCAGGACGACCGTGGGCGGCCCCCTCCGTTTCCGGCGCACGAGTAACGGCGAATTCCACCCCGACCGTCTCTCCTGCAGGGCTTGGCTTCCACGTGCCTGAGGCCGCTACGCTAAGAGGCTGTGACATAAATTCCCTGGGAATTAAGACGTGACCCCTGCGAGGAGGACGCCAGGAGGCGGTAACGACAGCCCCCAGTAGCTTGCAGGGTAAAAGGGGGCAGCCGGTCGTTACATCACTGTCAGGATGCATACAGGGCGCACTGTTTAGCAATCACATTTAGAAACAGGAAGACAGCTGTACGATTATATTCCCATTTATCTTTGTTCAGAGAATCCGAGCTTAAGGCCACACCCCAGAGGAGAGCATGGATTGAAACTCAGGATGGAGTTGAAACTAAGAGCAAAATATACAAAACCTGTCTGAGACCCGGTTACCGAAAGCTGCTGTCCGATTGGTTCGTGCCAGTGACGGTCACTCTGTCCAACAGAAGAGCCGATGAACCGCCATGAATCTGGACAGATGGGGTCACACCCCCACCTTCCTCGCTCCCCCTTGGTAAGAAGAAACCCTCCTGACATCGAACCCAAAGGAAGCAGACGTCTTAGTGTCGCCAGTGAGGACCCAGCCCAGCGGCCTCTGGCTCCCTGGCGTGAGCAGTGTGGCAGGGAAGGGACAGGGGCGGGCATGCAGAGTGCGGGGAAGTGCTTCCAAACGACAGGGAGACGCGGCGCCTTGTTTCTCCGGAGCAGCCCCCAACAGACACACACACGTCAGCGTTCACCTTGCGGGGACCTCAGGTCCCTCCGACGCTCCTCAGTCGGCTCCACGGTGCTACGTCCAGAACCTACTCCCTGACCTTCCCCTGCTGCCGTAATAAGTGGACATGGGAGCGGGCCTGGCCTCTGTCCACTCACCTGGCCTCCCAACTGCACGCAAAGGCACCGCGGCCTGTTGACCGGCGGGCAGGGGAGGGTGACCTGCGTAAGATCACAGGCGGCGAGTCGGCAGGCGATGGCTCAGGGCCCCCCGGGCGGCCCTAGGAGTGACCCCGCCTTTCAGGCTCCTCTGCACAAGGGACAGAAGAGTGGCCGCCCTGTAGGACAGGCCCGTGAGGTCCGTGAGGCCACGCGTGTTTATCACACACGCGTAACAGAACAGGTGACACGCACGCGGCACACCAGCACCGTCTGTGTGCTGTGCCGTGTGCTCACCGCTCCTTGTCCGGGCTCCTCCCTCCGCCCTTTACCCCCCACGCGCCTCGACCTTCCCCACCCTCCCTCCCGCCATCTCCACTCCACTGCCTGGGTCTGAGTTTTGAGGGTTTTCTTGCCTGATCCCTGCACCTGCCATTTCTGAAGGCGGCGCCGGGCGCGCAGCGGAAAGGGGAAGGGAGGGCCGACCGGCCTCCTCCCCGAGAAACGGCCTTGGTTGTTCCGGCCACACTGACCCCTAACATCGGAACGAACTCCACGCATCTCAATTTTAAACACTTTTCCACTCGGGAAGCTGGAAACGGACC
This sequence comes from Miniopterus natalensis, assembly GCF_054644295.1. NCBI lineage: Eukaryota > Metazoa > Chordata > Mammalia > Chiroptera > Miniopteridae > Miniopterus > Miniopterus natalensis. Next base: position 618,777 of record NC_142095.1, on the reverse strand, counting down.
AGCGACTTTTATTACAGTCACGGGAAGGGATATGTTAGGACCACAGCATCCAAAGTGCAGTTGTAAAAATAACCTAATGGGTTTATGGAAGTCAGGGACGGAGCTCCAACTTAGAACTGTTTAAATTTTATTTTCTTTCCGCACTTGAGGGCTTAGGAATCGCCGAGCTGCGGGAGCGAGTGAGGACGGGGGCGCTGGGCCTGCTCCCTGCGTGTGACGGGGCGAGCGTCACCCTCACGCCCGCTGGCCGGTCCCTTCACAAAACTCCTCTGCGTGGCTGTCAGGCCAGAGTAAACCTCTCCCCGGTCCAGCTCCGGAATTAGATCTTCCGGGAGGAAGCCCCCGCGTTTCCATAAACCAGAGGCGTGCGCTGAGCCTCCGATTCCGACGCCACGAGACTGGGAAGGCCAAACACAAAGAGAACTCAGAGGCTTTTGTTCGACTCCCGCCTGGCGAAGACCATAAATCAATTCACAAGTGTCATAAACACGGGGATCCTGAGATAACTGTTAATGGCTTTCTGCTCTGAAAACAAAGGGAATATTGTACGTCAGGCCCATCCATTCACACTGTTCCCTGTCACCCGAGCGACTCAGGAACGGCTCCGAGCGATAGTCCACCCTCCCGCCGAGGGGCAAGGAAAGGCAGACCCCCTGCAAGCGAACGAACTTGACGGGAAACGTCGGCTTCGATGGGTAACCACGTCGGACAAGCTCACATCGTTAACACCACCACCGATTTAGGGAAATAGCGAAAGGCTGTGGTCGGGCTGCAACGGGAGCATAACTGTGCGTCTATAACCAACAGGTTTGGTTTCCCCCGGTTCTTATACCTCCAAATCCTTACTCAATAGGTGCTGTGATGATGCTTAATTCAAATTACCCCCAATGGAGGGAAAGAAAGGGAACCACCCAAAACCAAGACCACTTACTGCAGAAATAGAGAAATGATCTCCCACGAGCGTCGTGCTCAGGCCCATTTCTCACAAGACACCTTGTGTACTGGTCACGCTCAGTAGGGGATTTTTTGTTACCTGAGGAATAACACACGTGTGTGAAAATACACAAGACTCACGTGTGCAGCTCGGAGAAGTTTTACATAAGTTTAAATTCACGCAACCACTTCTCAAACCTTTCAAGGAGTTTCCGTCCCCCCAGGCATCCCACTGGCTTCATTCCCGAGGGTTTCCGGGGCCTGAGAGAGACGACCTGTGTGTGTTCCTCTAACGACCGCACCCCAACCAGGTGGCATCTCCCCCCGGGGGGCGTGTGGACCATGTGGGGGGCGGGTGGGTGGTCGCAGTGACTGAGGGTGACCAGCAGAGCTCAGCAAAGTCCCGCCCAGGGAAGACCCGCCCCCCTCCCCCAGCCCCACTGGGCGCTGCTCGGGGATCCGGTCCCTGCTCCCGCGAAGGCGGAGTGGGCCACACGCAGGGGACACGCCCTGTGCGCCTTTGAAAATTTCCGCTGCACGTCAGCATAGAAAGGCTAAGAACTTCATTTCGCTTTATTCTGTTTTCCACAAATTTATTTGACTATGGAAATGTGTGTGTGATTTTTATCAAAATCGCATGTAGAAGAAACTGCTCAGGAACCGTCAGCAAACAGCAACTGCCGGCTGCAGGAGACCAACCGTAAGGGCGACCGGACTTGGTTCCTGGGCAGTTCTCATGCGTCACGGCTGCTTTTACATGTGAACAGCCGTCTAATGCTCGCGCCTCCCTGACGTACACACGACCACACTGTCAGCACGGTGCCCACTTCGTACGGAAAGAAACTGAAATACGGAGAGTTCCAAAGTCACACAAGGACAGCGCTGCTGGGCGTTAAAACCAACAGTCTGCTTCTCGGACAGTTGTGTTTAACATTCGCCATCTGGACGTGACAATCTTCAAACCTAAAGGAATTTGTTTACTATCAGCTATAACAGAACTAGAATAAAGCCCCTCAGATTACGTAAGAAACGTAGGGAATGGCCACAGACAGTCTCCTACTGATTAATTCCACCGGCTGAAAAAAATGGCTGAAATGCAACAAGAACATTTTCCTCCAAGAGGATCCGCAAATACAGAGTCTAAACCTTCACGCCCCATTTTCAGATTCTCGACAAAGGAGTTTCCATCTCTTCTAATCTGAGTGAAAGCTTTTGTGGATTATATTTTCATCTAAAATAAACACACAGGCCCGGGCGCTGCAGCTCAGCGGTTGAGCGTCGGCCCAGGATCCAGGCGATCGGGGTTCATTCCCGGTCGGGGCCCAGGCCCGGGGTGCGGGCTCGATCCCCAGTCGGGGGCGTGCGGGAGGCAGCCGATCAATGACTCTCTCATCATTGATGTTTCTCTCTCTCCCTCTCCCTTCCTCTCTCTGAAACCAATAAAGATAGATTTAAATTAAATAAATTAATCACACAATAAACTTTCTAAAATTTGAGAATGGCAAGATATGGAAGAGAGAGATTATAGGCGTTCTGGACAACTCTAACCAGGGGCCAACTTCGGGGAGTCAGTCCTTGAATTAAAGCCCCTCACAGCCGCTGTCCTGCCTCCCACCAGCCCCGCTTCACGAAACCTAATTTACAGAAGGTCTCCCAGCGCCTAACAAACAAGCTGTTGCCGCCGGGCTGGCCGGCGGATCGAAGCTCACGGGTCAGAGCTCACCTTCTCCTTCCGACTTTCCTCGGGAGACAGACACCTCCCCTCTACTCATTCTCTCCTCAATTATTCCTCATATATGTCAACTTTGTTCAGCACCAAGGAAGAAATTTCCAAAAAAGAAATGGGGTGATTCCAGGTCAGTAAGAAGCTCTTATCTGTTTATCCCAATCGTGGGCCAATGACATAAAGAACATGTGAAAACAGCACCCACTGAGTCTGGAAATCTTTGATAAAAACCAACCATAAGCAAGGAATCTGGAATTTAATAATAATAATAATAATAAATAAGCTTCTGGGACCCTTTCTTGCCGAGTTCCAGCACTAATTCCTCCAACAAACCGGAAACAGACTGAGACCCAGGAGCACACGGTGGTTGCGAGGGGTGGGGGGGGGGGGCGGAGCAGGGTGAAGGGCTGAGAACCACGAGGTGGCGGCCACAGGACGCGACAGGGTGTGAAGCGCAGCCTGGGAGAGGGTCCGTAAGATCGCGATGACCATGTGCGGCGCTGGGCGGTGCCGGCCTGCTGAGGGGCGTCACGCGGTAAGTTACACAAACGCCCGAACGCTGTGCTGTGCTCCTGAAACTAATATAATATTAAATGTCAACTGCAATTGGAAATTTTTAATTTTAAAAATTAAACAAACGGAAAAAGCCGTGCCTCAAAGGTTACCAGCTGGGACACACCGCACTGAGAGCAGCGGGCAGAGCCACACGTGCGCGTCGCGTGTGCACGCCTGTGAGCCCACGTGAACGCGCGGGGAGTCCAGCTGACGGGTGGCAAGTATTGTTCACCTGGGACACTTCGGGGCGACACACTGTCACACAGCCCCTGGCACCCCGGTTACGAGAGGGGAGAGCAAAGCACCTCGCCTTCCCCTGCGCCTTGGAGGCTCCCGTGTCTGCAAGCAGGACCCGGGGATACGGCAACGCGCCGTTGGCCTGAGGCAGGCTGCAAACGTTAGACGTTAGTGTGGGCCGTAAACGCTCTGCTTATGTCCGATTAGATGCTCCTACGAATCTGAAGACGCACCGTTCACCTCAACCCGGGAGCGTCCGGGGGCTTCACCGAATGAACTCCAGCAGCACTCGGCCGTCAAAAGGCACTTAGGGATCTGACAGCGGCTGGAAAGTCACCTCGGCATCAGCTGATGGGCAGTGGGCAGGAGAGCAGGACCCCGATGAGCCTTTCGGGGGACAGGCGGCCCGAGGAGGGGGCGGGCCCACGGCCTGCGGAGCCCCCTTCTGATTTCTGTCCCCACTGTGTTCTTATAGCCCTTCGCTGTTTTCCCACCTTTTTTGCTTTGTGCCCACATTTCTTTGTTCATTCTCTGAGGGGAAAGCATCCAAGGCAACTTATTGTTTAAAAACGGTCCAGGCCGTAGAGTGATCCTAAAACCGTAGACTTGTTTTCTCTTTGAATTTGTAGTTTATGAAAACATAACCTCCTGTGAATTCAAAACTCTCAGGAGGAGCACATGAAGCCGACCAACAGCGACCAGGGAGGTCGGGGCACGGGGAGGAAATATATCGATGCGTAACCACCGTCCGGAGGTCGTCCAAGCGGGGTTTCTTTATTTAAATCCAAGACCCACGTAGAGGTATTTTGTGGGAAGTAGACTCACACGTGTACAAATGCCGAGAAACCGTAAGCTGGTCACTGTAGGGATCCTAGAGAGCAATCCTGTTCTCTCCAAGTCATAAAATACAAAGCACGAGTCCTCGCTACTGAAGAGAAACGTGAACAGCTTGTCATTTCCTCTGGCTCGTCCTCGCTGTGGCCATGGCTTCAGCGCCCGCAGCGCTGACTGACCACCTCTATACTTTGTGGGAATTCGTGCAGGTCCCTGGGCTGGTGCCTCGGCCTGCGGACGCTCACATCCTGCGGTCACTTCGCACGAGTAAGAAATAGGAACAAAGAGGCAACATCAGCTTACGTGTCGTTCTGAACTGATGACCTTCTTCTGCCTCGGGGACCACCTGTTACTCAGAGACGCAGGTCAGCGATACACAGGAATCTCAGGCCTTTAGATTCCAATACTAAAATACTTTTTTAAAAAATTATACTCCGCTTTCACTATCATGTACTATTTTAAATTAGCTTTTATATATTTCACGATAAAAATATATCCCTGTAAAGTTTCAAAAGAAAATAATTAAATTTATTAATATAGAGCATTAAAGATAATTAGATCAATAATTATAAGTAGATTAAAGATCACGTATCTCCCGTCTCCCTCTCTAGTCAACAAGGTACAAACACCCAAAGACATTTTTCTATAGAAATAGATATACCCTATGATATCGTGTATAATCTACCCTTTGCTACATAAACGCTATCACCTGTCCGTGACATTCTGTTAGGTGGAAACAGCAAGTTACAGAGTGATCTTTATAGAACCAACAGGTAACAACCATCAGGCTCTTCCTGGGAAAGTCACAGCTTATTTGTTATTCTAATTTCAATTTAGGAAAAAATTAAGGGAAAGCCATACAAGATCTTCAACTTCTCCGGCCATAAACTCACAACCCCGCAGACGTGGCTGCCAGGACCGTGGATGTTCTCACGTTTATCAGCTTTCCCAGCATCGGTTCACTCACTGAATGTGTCTAAGCCCAGAGAACCTTCACTCCGGTCTAGCACAGTTTTCGTTCAGGTTACACTTCGTGACTGTTTATTAAAATAGCCCAAGTCGCAAGTGAGTGACAAAGACGGCGTTAGGTAAATATTTTGATGAAACTTGATGGGAGCCGTCAGCCATGTGAATCTCGTCGTTGCTGGAGACCCATCCCTCGAATGAGGGGTTCACGCTGGTTTACTGGAGAGCAATTGGTGCATAAAAGCTCCCACTGTGCCGTCTTTTAGGAAGCGGAGCCCCAGTCGGGGCGATTTCCATAGTCGCTGCGCAGGGGTAACTACCGCGGCGACGGGGCCTGTCCTCAGAAGCAGGGACTCCGCGGCGAGAATCCCGCAATGCGCTCCTCACGCTTGCACCAGGCCACTCAGAGCCTCAGCAAAGAGCCACGAAATCTCAGAAGAATCCTCCCGGCAGCAAAAGCCACCGCCACGGGGGGCGGCACCTTCAGCAGAGGGCGACGTGCTCCCACCCTAACCGCCGGCTCCTGCGTGTCGCTGTTGCTTGTTTCCTGGGTGAGAAATGCCAGCCCGAGGCTGGCGACTGATTCTCCTGATACAGCCAGAACCACCTGTTTTCTCCAGAGATGTGTCACCTGCCTCCTGCAGCGCCAGGTGATACGAAAAGTCATCTGCACAGGGAGCCGGCAGGGCTGCGTTCGCGCAGTAAACGCTACGGAGACAGCTCCGTGGGCTCAGCCCGTCCCCGTGCAAACCGCCTGGGTCATGATGGGTCCCCTCTGTTTTTCTCTGGGTCCTCAGCACTTCCCATCAGAGAAGAGCTAGGTCCTTGGAAAAACCACCACGGTCACCGATATGGCTCCCGGTTCCCCTGTGGGTCAGGACAACCTGCGGAGCCCCCCCGGGGCGCTAACACGCAGTCCACGGAGGGGATGGGATTGCGGGAAGACAGTCTGGGTGCAAGTCCCGGCCCCTTATCTCAGCAGCTGTTGGTCTGTTGTCATTTATCAAATCTAGATTCTGTTCCGAG